>NW_028300553.1:67500-110055 GCF_049724085.1 Artemia sp. Qi Xiang Cuo
CTCTTTCACTATTGTTATTATATTCTTGAACTTAGAATGTAGTGATTTCAAAAAGACACAAGTGAAACACATTGTCTTTGATTTTATTAGTGTTTTCTATTGTAAGAGTTTCCATGAAAAAGAAATGTTCTCGACAAAATTTTTGGATATAGTGATATTTTACTTGATTTCAAACCATAAATGTGCCGTGATTCTAAAATTTTCTCCTTCTTTTACGACATATACTCCAAAAATTCAAAAAGCTCAAACAAATGTTTCCTGTAAACATAGAATTAATTCCAAACTGTTTCCGAATCCTATTACTTTTTCTAGGTCCCTTCAACTAGAAAAAAAGTACAATTATGTCAAATTTTGTTAAGCAAAAAAACTTTAATTTAAATGTCAGAAGCCGAAAGTATAACGTCAATTGCATGTCAAGATGATAAAAAAAAGATTGATGCAAAAAGAAACACAAAAAAGGAGGATCTAACTCATAAATGTAAACATAAAAGTAAAAGTCGCAGATGTTATCAAAAGCTCCAAGAGAAGCTAATACGAATGAGTGGCTCAAATGCCAAATCGTTACACATAAGACATATAACACACATTAAATACATAAGAAAAACAAAAGAGAAAAAGTAACTAAAAAGCTACATAGATGATTTAATTATCTATATTATAGAAACTATCTATAATATAGATAGTTTCTATCTGTAATATAAAGTATCTATATTATAGAAACTAAAAGGTACATAGAAGATTTAGTGTTCTAGTGTACTTTTATGTTTAGGAGCATTGTTAGCTTACACTAACAGATAAATATTCCAAGAATTTTCGATCTGTAAAAGGACAAATAGAAGTTTATTGAGCTCTGAAGCACAATAAGCAAATAATTAATTGCAGTAGTTTTCAATAAATACTTTTGAACGCAATTCAACGATTGCAATTTGGTGCTGAACGCCAAAAAACTTGGAAAAAGTTTCTGAATTATTTTGAGGTCTTTTCCTGTTGTTGTTCACCCTCCAAAGATAGATTTTTTGTCAAATAGTGTATATATGACCTTCTCCAATTGTTAGAATAAGCCCTTTTCTCTGGGTATTTTCACCAGCATCATCTTCTTTCGCGGGTAGATTGGCATGCCATCTATAGTTTAAAGTCTTTATAGTGCCATTTTTCGATTCCTCATGGTTAAGGAGCGTACTGGGAACTAGCAGAAGAGGAGACGGAACCTCCCGCAAGTGAAGTAGTACCTGCCGGGATTAAGTTACCCGTAAATTGCGGGGGACAATTGAGGGGGTCCTTCCACTTCCGTTGTTCCCAGGTTCCTTCATTCTGCTTGTATTTATTCAGCGCTCGCGGATTGCGTAATATCATTCCGTAGCAAAATGGCGAGCGTGAAGCTTGTGTTAAATGCTGTACTGAACTTTGTTGAGCGGGCGATGAAGGCTGGAAACCCGATAGACAGTATTGTCAAAAGTGCGGTATCACATTTCTCCGATGCGGATATATTGGAAGCGAAAAAGGTGATTAGTGACTGCAAGAGACAAAAGTTCGGATGATGTCAATGACATAATGAAAGTTTTTAAGATGTGTGACGAAAAAAACATTTCGCTCCCGCGGTTCGTATTATACCAACCTGATGACGTACCGATTATTCCTGGCAAGATAAGTGCAACTTTGACGAGAAAAGTGGGAGAGCTTTGCCGAGAGTTTGACATTTTCGTCCAGTCTGAGTACCAGCTGCGCAATTCCTAACCGTCACGCGATAATAATAGAAGCATAAACAGACTTACGCCATAGTTCTCAAGAATCCGCCCCAAGGACTGACTGATCCCGAATCACGTAAATACTATTTAATTGGACTTTGCGGACAGACAAGCAATGATATCGTCGAACTGCGGCCTCTTATGTGTGCTTGGAGCGTTCTCGTGAAAGACAAAGCGACCGCCGATTCCATTGCACAGGCTATTACCAGTACCGATAATTCCGTAGTCGCGAGAGTAAAAAGCCCCTCTTTCTTCGGGATAATTCGCCACGTCCCTGCTAGTATTTCAGAAGAGGACTTACGCAGTTTAGTGTCGAAATGTGTCGAAGCTTCTGGAATAGGCAAAACCAGGTCATTCAAACTGAAGTTTGATTCGCGTGAAGACCTATAGAGTGCAATCAAGTCTCCCCCCGTGATTGGGCATGAGTTGCTGCCCAATCAAGAATACAAATGTATGCCATTCCAGTGCTACAGGTGTCAATGTTTCAGCCAGGCAGCAATGACATGTCCAAATCCGCCAAAGTACTCCCGTTGCGCTGGAAAAACACTCCAGATCAAAGGACAATCCCTGCCAGAACCCCCTCAAATGTGCTCTATGTGGTTCGGCAAACCATCCCTGTTACAGTTTTTAATACCCTGAAGCACAGAAAGCGTCAAAACAATGAATAATCTTGAGCTCAAAGTTGTATCATGGAACATGAATGGTAGAGGTCTGGCTAAACTACTTCTGGTTGAGCAATTAGTACAAGAATATGACGTAGTCTGTCTACAGGAGCCCTTTCTTACAACAGAAGGACTTCAGCTTCTTGGGATCAATGACAGTTCCAGCGTATTCAGTGTTCCTGCAAAGCGTTCTGGCAGAGGTAGACCCTCTGGTGGTATTTCAATACTGGTACCCAGTCTTAATCTTAATCCTTCCTTGTACAAGCAGTCTGATTTCTTCGTCGGTGTCCGAATTGCTGATACAGCTCTATTCTGTGTCTATATTCCCACGGATTATCGTGACGATGAATCTATTGCAAGATTCAATATTGCTTGTGGACAGATTTGTGGAGCAGTTGACGGATGTGTTACGCAAAAACTGCCATGAATTGTAACCGGAGACATGAACTGTAACCTGTGTGACAACAGTCCAAGAACTCAGGTTCTGGTAGCTGCCTGTGAAAGTCTCCGTGTACTTGAAAATGACCTGGACTACACGTATGTACATAACTCCGGCTCTGTATCATCCCTTGACTCAATGCTGTGCTCTGCAGATGTGAAGACAAACGGAAAATGTAGGGTAAAATTAAGCATCTGTGCTTCCGACCACCTACCCATCTCGAATGTGTTCTGTGTCACTAATAAACCTACTCAGCCCGATGAATGTTACCGTAAATGGGTGGTAAAATATGAGTGGGGAAAAGCTGACTCTGCTCTTTTCAAGTCCGTTTATGATAATATACTTGAAAAGATAAAGGTCCCATTTCAACTGATTCAACAAGGTTCGCCTGTTCCCGATAATGAGAAGCAGATACTCCTGAACAATTACTGTGCAGGAATTACCCATACCCTGCGCTGTGCCGAAAAGGCTGCAGTTCCGACACGAAAAGTTCGAATCGGAAGTGAAAATCCACAGTGGTTTCAGAATGTACAGTTGTCCGAGTCTTGTAGTCGATCTAAATTCTGGTATACACTATGGAACGAGTGCGGGCGCCCTCGTCAAGGTGTCTTGAATGATATCAGGCTATATACTAAGTGAAAGGTCGCCAAGACCCTTGCTAAACGCCGAACCGACTTAATGGACCAAAATTGCAAAGTGCTTGAAGGTGACCCAAATGCAGTCTGGAAGTATATTAAAAAGAAAAGGAGTCCGAAATCTCGCAAAGAAGAAATTTTTGCCAAGTGGAAGTGATTGGAATAAATATTTCACCGCCGACATCTCACCGCCGAACAAGGCTCTCGAGGAAGAGTTCGAAAAAGAGCTCGACTCCCTCCTAGCGTCAAATGAAAGAAGTGTCGGGTTCGTTGTTACTGTCTCTAGTATCCGTCATATGCTATCTAAACTGAAAAAGAATTATTCTCGAGGTGATGATAATATTTGTGGAATGCATCTGGCTATTGGGGGTGACAATGTGTTAAATCACCTTGCTCTTATGTACCAGATGATCTTTAACTGCGGTCTTGTCCCCGATGTTTTCTGTGTTGGCGTCGTTACACCAGTTCTCAAAAAAGGGAATGATCCCAGGAACTGTTCATCATACCACCCGATAACTGTTGCGCCAGTATTCTGCAAACTCATGGAAATGCTTGTTTTTGATGACCTAAGTGAAGCTTGTTATACTCCCGATTCCCAATTCGGGTTTAAGAGTGGTACTAGTCGCGAGCATGTTCATTCCTTGATAGCTAATCTTTTGCTCAGGGCTCACGATAATAATGATACACTTGTTCAAGAAAGCCACGATGTGCGCAGAGCATTTAACTCCGGTATCCACGCACATATACTTAGTTCTGCTTGTAAACGCGGAGTTGACCGTTCGGTTGTCGTTGTATGGAGGAGCATGTATAGGAGGCTGAGAGTGAAGATTAAAGTCCCCACTCATCGCGGTATGGCGGTATCCACCGTAGTTATACCTGTCCGTAAAGGTATCCGGCAAGGCTCCATTACTTCCCCTCCTCTATACAACAACAGTATTATCGTCCCTCAAGAATCTGCCAAAACGTGCTGCATGTATCTAGGTATAGACGTGTCGCTCATCAATTACGCTGATGATATACTTAACGCAAGTAGGTCTGTTTCAAGGGTTGAGGATAACTACAATATATTGAGTGATGAATATGCTAAGATTGGGCTAGCTTTTAATGCTGCCAAAAGTGAAATAGTTGTTTTTAGATTCGACCCCGATTAGCGTGCTCCTAGGCGATTCTGCGGTGAGCTCAAAGCCATCTCTCACTTACCTTGGACTGCCGATCGCTTCAGATCTGCGTTTTACTCGTGAAGCACTGGTTGAGCATTTTTTAGAAAAGGCACGCAAAGCATACGGACTACTTCTACCCTGCAAACGTATGTATAACCGCCGTATACTCGGAAGGCTCTATTCCGTGTTCGTTATCCCGCATGTTCTGTCACTCTCGTCGTTTTGGTCTCTTTTCACCGAAACAGATAAGCGCTCAGTCCGTCGGGTTTACTATAAGTATGCAAAGTATCTTTTAAGTGTTCCGCCATGGGAGAGAAACTCAAAAGTTTCGAAAAATTAAAGCGTTGTGGACCCGACTACTGCAGCTACTGAGCGAATTGTTCGATTTCGGCGTTTGCTCAATCCTGATCATGACATGTACCGAGCTATCGTAGGCTAGTTTGAATAAGAGTTTAGTATGCTGTACATAGCTTGTTATTGAAGTCCTGTTGTTTCTCTTATTGCGTGTTCTTTTTCTCTTTTTTTTTCTTTTTTTTTCAATACTCCGTTGTGTAACCTTGTGTTATTTATGATGGGAAATAAAAACCATTCATTCATTCAAAAATCAGTTACAGTATGCTCATTGAACGCTGAATTGGTCTTATCCTTAAATTTATACCAACAGATTCTAAAAAGGAACAGTAGACTATGAGGTCATAACAACGAGGATTTTGAATAGAAAGTGATGATGCGATAAAAGCTTTGATAAAAAATCCTCTTTTATCCTCTTTTAATCCTCCCTTATGAACAGAACAGATCATTAAAAAAGAAGTAGAATTTCACACCAACAAATTTTCTGAAAAAAAAAAAATGAAATAGAAGGGTTTAAGCCCCCCCCCCCCCAAACTATTTGCCTGACTCGTAAAAACGTAACAAAAATGGATATAAACAAATTTTTGTGCGTTTTTTTTGTGCAAACCCTCCCCCCCCCCCCCGAAAAAAATCCGAGTACGGCCTTGGTGTACTGTGTTATTTTTTCCAGGTCAAGGATGAGTCGGTCGATCGGTTGAAGGATGATTGAATGTAAAAATCATGCTTTTTTACAATCCTTCTGGGACCAACCGAAAAGAAGGATATCCTCGACTGGTGTTTCAAAGAAGTCGTAAGATCGCGGGAGGGAGTAAAAATTGAAGCTCTGAACAGATTGAGATGAAGGAGGAATATATTCGGCAGTGTCGGGTATAGGCGTCTAGATGCTGCAGTGAGCTCTCTGTATAATATTAGCTGTAATAGCAATACGGCGAAGATTATTTTTTCTTTTTAAATGTTATACTTTTTCCGAGCTTTTTTCGACGACCTGCTATTATCTTTTCTTTATAAAATTGGCAAGTGTCCGTAATACCCACCGAACCATGTGGGGTCAAACAACGGTTGGCTGAAGCCAATATTTCCCTAGAATATTCTTAAATCAGAGTCCAGTTGTTATCCGAGGATCCCAGTAGAGTATGCTCAGTTTTGTCTCAATGTTCATAAATAGCAAAAGGGTCAAACACTCGAATCTCTTCAGTCATTGTAAATAATGAGAATGGTAACTTTTTTGTTTCTACATTGTGTTTTGAATAAAAATAAGCAATTAATTACGGTTAATGATAATTGATTTTTAGGACCCACCCAGAATTCGTCAAATAGTCTACGGCTTGTTGTCTATTATCTTAGCCTAAATGCATCCACTTTATTTTTAATTTCATTATATATATATGCCATCTACTGTATTACGTTTAAGATAGCATTGCATCAGAGAAATAGGCCATAGAGAAATCTCGACGGAATGCGCAAATTCAGTCGGGAAACTATTCACGTTTCTTTTACATAGCTACCATAACTAATTCTGATCAATTTCTAACTGGAAAGAGGGAGTTGTTTGGAACTTACGGCCCTAAAGTCATTTTCTATTTTTTCTGCTCTCCATCAGAATTACTACGTTGTTACTTGTAGCATTGTCAATTACTGAAAGTAAGGTTTAAGCAAAAATCCATCAACTGGAACACAAAAAATATCCAATTAGTTCATGAATGAACATCAAACTTGTTCCCGCCTTGATTTTATCGTATTCTAATCGCTAGTATGTTCAAGTGTTTTCTACAATTTCACTTTTTGCACTAAAGGCTAACCTTTATTTTATTTAGAAAATATCTCAATCAAATGAGTCAACAAATTTACAGGAGAAACAACAGAAAAAGAAATCATTGATCAATATCAATATAAAGATAAAAAGTAATTTATAAACAAAGGACTGGGACTCCAAGAAGGGGGAAGTACCCCAGTCCCAGGATTCAAACACTCCTAAACTACACCTAAAAACGAGAGAAAGGAAAAATTATGGAAATCGGACAAAAACAGGAAACTTATTGAATTTTCAGCTCTCCCTCAAGAGATAAATTTTTGACTCTACACTTCTTCCCCAAATAAAAATGAAATAGCAGTTCTGATTGTGCTGAGTAGCGTTATACTGGTTTATAATTGCTTAACTTAGATTAGACAAGGTTCTGTGCAGCTAAGCTGCCAAAGATCAAGCTAAAATTTTCAAGTCTGTGATCTCTTTGTTCAAGCTATAAAAAGGAAATAATAATAATAATCCAAGGCCATACAAACTCTTCAAAAACTAAATTGCCAAAGTTCTATTTCATTTTCAATCATCTGCTGGGATATATCTAACAATTTATGGTATTTGCTGGCGTACTTGAGCATGAAGATTGCTCTTAAACATTTATCAGAAAAGACTAGATTAAAATTGTCTACTGAAAATTAGTCACGGCTCAATAGTGATAAAGCTTTTTTTCATTAATGTTATCTTTCAACGATTAAATAGATATTAAGACCACTACTGGATAGTTCTCGGGTTCTTCTACGAGGCGTGTTTTTTAATTAAGGGCCGTTTAAACATAAGCACACAACAAAAATTATTAAAAAAAACTAAATTTATTTTCAGAAAGTGCATACTTTACTCTACTTTTCGGCATAGTTACCAAGTTTTTTGAAACACTTATCATACCTCTCAACTAATTTTAAAGAAAAGTTTTTATAAGAACTTGCCGCCGGCTCCAATAACCAAGAGTTCACTGCTGTTTTTACGGCTTCGTCATCTTTTTAACGGTTGTCACTGAGGTGGCAACCGGTTGAACTGGAGACAAAACATGTGTTTCGCATATCACACCCAAATTGAGGCAACAGGACATGGACTGGAATCACACACACTCCCCTGAAAATTTGAAGGCCGAACCTCCTCTGTCCCAGCGCAAAATCATGGCGTCAGTGTTTGGGCATAGGCATGGTGTTTTTTTGGTAGACTTCATGCAACGGAGGAACCACTATGAATCCAGAAGCATACTACCTAACCCCCAGAAAGATCCGCAGAGCGATAGAAAAAAAAAAAAAAAAAAAAAAAAAAACTTGCATGCTGACAAAGGAAATTGTCCTTCTTCATGACAATGCAAGACCTCACACTGCTGGTCAGACCCGTGATTTGTTGGACAGTTTTGGCTGGGAAGTTTTAGATCACCCACAATACAGTCCTGATCTTGCGTCGAGTGATTACCATCCATTTCTCCTCCTCAAACAACACCTCAAGGACAAACGTTTCAATGATGATGGCGACGTAAAAATGGAAGTGAATTCCTGGTTAGCTGAACAGGCGGCAAGTTTTTATACAGATGTTACTTTAAAATTAGTTGAGAGGCATGATTAGTGCTACAACAAACTTGGCAACTATGCTCTTAAACAGAGTAAAGTATGTACTTTTTGAAAATAGAGTATGTCCTTTTTAAAATAAAGTATGTACTTTTTGAAAATAAAGTATGTACTTTTTGAAAATAAAGTATGTACTTTTTGAAAATAAAGTATGTACTTTTTGAAAATAAAGTACGCACTTTTTGAAAATAAAGTATATACTTTTTGAAAATAAAGTATGTACTTTTTGAAAATAAATTTACTTTTTTTTCAAATAATCATTCGTTGTGTCGTTATAATCAAACGGACCTTAACTAAAAACAAGCCTCGTACATAGATTCTGGCAACCCATAAAACAGATGGGAAAGTTATTTGGAGTTCGATGGGAATAAAATTTGTTTTATTTGTGTTATTTTTTGGAGATTAAACAGAGATTAAGGAAACCATATTTTCGTTCTTGGATTCCTATTCATAAGATACGACACCTTAAAAAATAGATGGATTCAGAGCTCGATAGGAATAAAATTGTTTTATTAATAAATTCTTTTTAGAAATTAAATGTGTCAATAAACAAGTACGCGACTTTCAAACATAAAAGCAACGGAAAAATCTTTCAATTATGAACAAAATTATTATAATTATACAAAATCAACTATGAGCAATAAATTATAAAAATATTTTCATAAATATTATTCAACAAAATAACTACAGGAAGTACAATGATGAATCACTTTTCTCATGGACATTTGAAAGAAGTCAAGTATAATCAACACGCAATATAAGTAATTATTTACAATGAATTCAAATATGAGTTTTAAAACATGAATAATAAATTGAGCAAAGTTATTTAGTATGAGAATGAATTAAAGGTTATCATCATATTTGCCTAGAGGTCTATATTTTGACTATATTGACTATAAAAAATATTTGGTTACAGCGTGTTATTGATGAAAAGGGTGAAGCCAAGGATGGAGGTGGTGGTAATGAAAATCATCTTTAAGGCAACTTTAAAAACTTTTTGTAACTTCTTATATTTTTTTAATATATTTTACCTCTAATAAAAACTTCTCAAAAGTTCATTTCTTTTATTTACAAACAGTTTTTACTAAGAAAGTAATGAAAAAAGACTATTGCAAACATCATAGCGACGCAACAAAAAAATCACCTAAAAATGTATGAAAGCAATGCGGACTCAGTGAAGAAAGGTTGAATTTATGCAGAATGACGCCTAAAACTGGATAACTTTGTGGAAAACTTGCCAAAATTGACCAAAATGTGTTTATTTGATCGTAAAAATGAACCTTGTTTTAAAAAAATAGACGTCTAGAAAAACCTTCAAATTTCCCTCACATGTTGGTTATTTCAAGCCTACTAATTAGTCATTTACATTTTGTGTGAACATTTTAATTGTTTACTCTGTTAAACTTGGAGCAAGACATTACAAATTAGTTCACACTTACATCCGTAAGAAGCTCCTTCCGAAATTCAGATTCGTCAAAAAGCGATCCTCCATCATCATAATCATCATTTACAGCCACAATCTCGTCCAACGAATCCATATTCATGAGCTGACCTGTCCACAATAAATACATAGTTTTCCTCAGACGAATAATATCTATGTTAAACTTCATTTAAAGATATATGTGTTCCATTGTCAGTCTAAAATGTAAAAGAAAACTGATTTAAACTTGAAAACAATATTCTTGTATGACTAGCTATGGTAGGCCTTAAGGCCCATTCACAATGAGATTTCTACAATACTTAGGTTCAGCTAATAGTAAATTTCAAAACCAATTCAATCATCCAAATCCGTTCATAATAAAGGTTAAGCCAGTATTCAGAACTGGATTTAACCAAAATCTTAAACTAGTTTTTTCCTAAAAATTCCATCATACATTTATGTGTCACTAATAAACTAATAACAGACTGGGTAGCTTCCATATCTACTATTAAAAATTATATCGATAATAAAAATCACTAATACTACTACAACTAACAACTCACTGCAGCACAAAGTCACCTAAGGTCAACTCAGCTACACACGCTCCACCTCCATCCCAATCTATTTAAAACCTCCCTGTTTACACCCTCCCAAGAGATTCCCATTTCCCCTAGATCTTTCCTTACATCCTCCCACCCCATTCTATGATGGTATGGTTCTCGCCTGGCTCTAGACGGTTGGCCGACAAGGACCACCCGGTTTCATTATATTGGGACCGCTTCTACATTCTCATGCTTAAAAGATTTGCACCCTCTGAAAAAAGACTAAGAAAAATCTACCACTAATTAGAAGAACCATATACAATCTACCAGAAGCTATCATACTTCTCAATCGCTTGGGTGCCTCTGTCTTAGAAGTTACTGTTTTGGATTTATCCCTTGTAAGATTCAGCCTGAAGAGTCTGGAAGACTGATAACAGAGCCAACTCAAGCGTTCTAGCATCAGTTTTATAGGCACTGAAACCAGAAACGTCAGTGACAGTGGACCGTTGTCCGTTACCAAGTAAAACTGGAAAATCGAAAACGCGCTAAATTTCAATAGAAGAGAAATTGGATTCTGTTCAATTAAACCTTCAATTAAATTGATACCTTCAAAAATTTAAACCTTCATTTAAGGTGTAAGTTTTATTGGATCCATCCTGATATATCTGAAAGTAAGCAGTAGTTCTTCCTGAACTATATACAGCTAAGACTAGATTAGTCCGCGAACAGAGGCTAGGTAATCAAAATGCACACGAATATACCTAATGGCGGCCGGCGCTTTCCCTTCGCCCCCCCCCCCCCCCCGGAGAATACGCCCCGTGGAGTATATAGAAAAATAGAAAATATTGGAGTCTAATAGAAAAAAAAAACAAAAAAGATTAAAAAAAATCCATGCAAAAGACTATCATAGGCAGCGCAATAGCGCTACCTAAGTAAAGAACGATGTTGGCGCAATGTATCATTTATTATTTTTTTACCCAGGGCACTTTGCACAGAAGGATTTGTCGTAGAAACTTCAAAAAAGGCTCATTAGATTGGATATTAAGAGCGCTAGTGCCCTTTTTAATAGTCAAAATGTGATTGGAGGGCAAATAGCCCCCTCCCCACGCCCATCATTTCCAAAATCACTTCTGATCAAAATTTTAAGATAGCTATTTTGTTCAGCGTGGTTGAAAGGTCCGGAAGTTATGTCTTTGGGGATGACAACCCCCCCCGCCACAGCCCTCAGGACAAGGTTGTAAGTTATGCCCTGGGAGCATATGAGGTTTTTATAGAAAGCGTGATCGTATAAACTTTGGAGGGAGATCATTGGATTGATATTCAGTGATCAAAGTGATCGGAGAGAAGCCCCCCCCCCCCACACACACATACATCGTATTTTGCCGGAATGCATCTAATAGACATTTTGAGATAGCCATTTTATTCAAAATAGTCCAAATAGCTTATAACAAGATATTTGGGGTTGAAAAAAACTGCCACAGCCTGGGGGCAAGGGTTATAATGTATAAACCGGAGGGATTTAAGGTTTTTATGGAAGGGATGGTTATTTTTAACTTTAGAGGAGGCTCATCTGGTTGAAGATTAAAAGTTCTAGCTCCCTTCTAAGAGTCAAAAGTGATGGAGGGCAACTCGCTCCCCCCCCCCCTCCACCGACTACCCCTCTTTTCACCAAACGCATCTGATTGAAATTTAAAGACAGCGATTTGTTCAAAATATTCCAAAATACATATAACAATGCCTCTAGGGTTGACACAACCCCCCAGTGCCCTGGGGCACTGGGGTTGTGTCAACAAAAAAAATTAAATGTTTTCACTTTTATAATTTTAATAAATCAAACATTATTAAGATTTTAAGGAATAAACATCAGTATATGTATATTAAACTGACAATGCACATTCACTTGTATTTTTTTCAGTAAAGTGCAAATTATGTTCTGGCCTTTGGAAGGCATGGGGGTTTTGAGCCCCACTCATGTTAATTTTTGCTCGTTTCGAGTCTGACTCGGTTATTTATCGTAATTTCTGTTCGTTTTTGGGTTTAATTTATTTATTGATGCTGATTTGTGGTAGTTTTGCGCTTGGTAAATTATTTGATTCTATTTTTGCTCGTTTTTAGTTTAAAGGAGTTCTTTAATTTTCTTTGAAAAACTTATTTTATAGAAAAAGTTATTTTAATTAATGTCAATAAAAAACAAACAGAAATTAGTTTAAAAAACTTTTTCCACGAAACAAGTTTGTTAAAGAAAAGTAAAGAGCTCCATAAAGCCAAAATTGAGTAGAAATAAATTCAAATAATTTTCCAAGCTTAAAACCACCACAAATCACCATCAATAAACAAATTAAACCCAAAACAAACAGAAATTACAATAAATAACCGATTAGGACTTTGAGGAATAAATATCAGAATATGTATATTAAACTGAAAATCTACGGTTATTTTTTTATTTTATTTTTTTAATGAAGTGCAAATCATGTTCTGGTCTTGAGAAGACATGTGAGTTATCAGCCTTACTCCTTTTAATTTTTACTTGTTTTGAGTTTGATTAATTTATTTATTGTAATTTCTGTTTGTTTTGGGTTTCATTTATTTATTAATGGTGATTTGTGGTGGTTTTATACTTGGAAGATAAGAAAAACTAACTCGTAGAACTTGACAACGCTTTTGTCCGTAAAAACTTAAACAATAAGAATTTGTGGGTTCCCAAAGCCAACTATGCTTTCAATGGAGATAAACCTTCTTAAAATTTTTATGGCCATATGTTTTTAGCTTAATTTTGATTTTTTGCCTACATTTTTTTCTTCTTTTTTTTTAAATTTGGCACCCACTACTGCCAGAAATTGCAGAAGTTCATCTGGAAGTATTTTCAAAAAAAATAGATTTGTGTTTTTTATCTAAGTTTTTAACATACTTATGGTGTATAAATTCCTTTTTTTCCTTTCCTTAGCACTTCTGAACGAAAAAAACAAAAAAAAGCAACTCAAATAAAATTCTCAAATTTGGAAAACCCAATTTTTCATGGGGGGGGGGGGGTAAACGCCTAGAACCACACCTAATATGACCTTTTGAAAAAAAGTGGTTATCTTATCTTCGGCCCTAAGGAAAGCAAAAGCAAAAAAACACAACTAATATTTTTATTTAGGTTTCAGTAATTGGCTTGATGATTTTGCTTAGCACGATTAAATAGCATCACTTTGTTTCTTCTTTTCTCAGAGACAAACTTGAATCTCCTCTCTTACCATTTCCCATGCTCCTTGACCAAGCCCTCCATGTAATGACTTATAATACAACGATATCTAGTTGTTTTCCTTGATAAAAAAAATCGTATAGTTCGTTATTCGCTCTGATTCTTTCGAATTTCCTGGCTCGCTGGAAAATATAAATGTAAACTTTGGAGCCGTCCCACTCTGTAAATTATTTCTATTATGATTTACCATAATCTTTGTCACCTTTCAAATTCTTAAGCATTTGGCTCCATTCTTTTTACTATTTCCGTTTCAATTAACTTACCATAATCAACCACAGTTTGCCATAGTTTCTAAGTATGGTAAGTAATAGTAACAATTGGCTTATCCGCAAAAGTAGAAAAGAATTTACACATTACCTTTCAATTTTAAGTATTGATGGATTTTAACTTGTCCGGTGGTTTTAGTATGGTTAGCTGAATCAAAATCTGTTGACTTAAAATTAAAAACTATTATAAGTGTTCCATCCATATAATACTTCACTCACCATGACAACCAAAATTCCCAAAGTGAAAGGTTGGAACACCCCCCATATCATCTTTACTTCCACCTATTGAGTACATTCTGACTAGGCCTATTTCAACATTCCAACCGTTTCCCCATCAAATTCAAAATTGTAGCGTTTGCCAACAAAAACAATACTAAGTTCTCCTTTCGTGCATAAACCGTTAATAGTTATTCGAGCGATGCGGTGCCAACTTTTCTTCTTTATACATTTTCTTCTATTTTCTCAATCTAATCATAGGCAGGATTAAGTAGAAACTTTTATCGTGTTTTGAAGGGGATGTTGAAAAAAAACCAAAGGTGCTATGTGCATACTGCTACTAATGCTGCCACTGCTACTAAGACTATTATAGAGACATTATGAGACATATAGAGACATTTACATGCTCTGGCTCTTTGTTCGTTCTCAGAATTTCTCCTTTTTGCTCATCCATCCTCGCTATTTTCTCTATTTTTCTCTCTTTTCAACTCGGTCTAGTGGGAAATTTTATTGCTATACAACCTACAGAGCTTTTATTACAGAGCTACTACTACTAATAACTCACCGCAGCATCAAGCCACCTGCGACTAACACATCTACGCGCACTCCTCCTCCATCCCAATCTATTCAATGCCTCCCTCTTTATACCCTCCCAGGAAGTTCCCATTCCCCTTAAATCTGCTTTATGACATCCTCCCACCCCTACCGCGGACGACCTGCTTTCGGTTTAGCCCTAGACGGTTGGCCAAAAAGAACAATCTTCGGCAATCTGTCATTCTTTATCCGTAGAATGTACCCAAGCCATCTCAGCCTTTCTCTCATTATAGCCCTAGAAAGTGGGATTGAACCGCACTTTTCGTCCAACCTAGTGTTTGAAATACGGTCAGTCAGCAAGGTACCCGGAACAATCCGTAGACAATTTCTCTGAAAAACATCTAACAAATCTTCATCCACTTTTCGGAGCGACCATGCTTCAGAACCCTATTTGACCACTGTCATAACTCTAGCTTCCAATATTCTAATCGTGGTTTGCAGACCTATCTTCCTCTTCTTCCAAACTTTTTCCAACTGTGAAAAAACACCCTGAGCCTTAGCTATTCTACTTCTAACATCTTCACTACTCCCACCATCTTTACTAATATTCAAACAGTTCGTGGTAACGGGCAACTCGGCTCAATAGTAACCGAAACTCTCCGTCTTTACTAATAATACTACCAAGGTAAGTGAAGCTGTCCACCTGGTCAATGTTTTTGTTACCCAACGTCACCTTTTTATCTTCACTTATTCCTAGCCTTAGTGACTTAGTCTTCCTAAAATTAATTTTCAACCCTATTCTAGCACTCTGAACTCATCAGCATAGTCTATCCAAGGAGGTTTTTCCTCCCCATTTGATCCCGTGTTCTCCCATTCCTTTTCATGTGCTCCTTAAGACAAAGTACATCAAAATGATCGATATACAGGGAGGTAGAACACAATCCTGCTTAACTCCTGATTTAGTACGAAACCAGCTGCTAACCTCATTTCCTACGTTAACCGCAGCAGTGTTATTCTCGCAACAGCAAAATTTCAAGAAGAGAGCTCTCTAAGTTTTCAAGAGAGAAACTTATTCACAAGTCAGTCATTTATAGAAGCAAGTTTTTGCAGGGTCTTGATTTAAAATTTTTTCCATTAGGAAGGAATGAAAAATAGTAACTTTTTAATACAAAAACTTCATTCGTCTAATAAATTTTTAAACAGGAGATCCTATTTTCGTTCCAAATTGGTAACTAGTTTATGTTGCAACTTAGCTTTCCGGGTTTCCACATAGCCTACAAATATACCTCACTTCGACCGTTACACAAGCAGAGGGGGGAGTTTCCCTATGTTTTTTTATTTGCTCCTTCGTTCAAACAAAATTTCTGAGAATATGGCTGATTCCCTGCCAGCTGAATATATATTTAATGAATTATAAAAATAAATATTTTTATATGAATTATATATTAACGGTTGGCTATCTTTTGGTCTTTGTACCTGTGGTCATCGTAAATTTGAACGGTTCTCTTCTTTTACCTGTACGAGCCGTGATTACCGATCTGCTACGTACGTCCCAAAGGGAATTTTACTTTTTAGGTGGCTAAACGAAGGATGATTTATAGTAAGTTGTTGAACTTTTGGGCATTCTCAAGAGAATTTTGAATAATAAGAATCATTTAAAGGAGGAGGGCAAGAATTTCAGGGATGCTTAGAAAGAATAAAACCAGAGATGAGTGTTAGGGATTTAAAAGCATGAAGAAATGTAAAAATATAGTCTTTCGGGATTTAATGTAAGTGATTTAGTTTATTCACCATTTATGCTTCTACTCATAAACAAAATCCCTTGAAACAACAACAATTGGAATGGATAGTAGTCAATGCTTTATATGAATGTACCGCCATACATCTTGAATTCTCAACTTAAACACAATTTTTATTTCTGTATTATTAATCTTCACTTTGAGTGAAAAATTTGCTTACCACTAAGTCAGACATCATACTCTCCTTTTCAAGCTATTGAAAACAAATAATATTCTTTGGAACTAATCATAGTTGAATTCTTCGTCATCACTACTCAGTGTAAATGGTACATTCCTATAAAAAGAAATAAATATATAGTAAATTTATCTAGGGCATAAAATGGAGAGTTAGACTGGTAGAACATAACAAAATCACTGCGTCCAGGCCCTGTAATTCGAAAAAGTTCAACTTCTATTTCGAAAAACAAAAATACTAATTTTTAAACGTTTCTGTTGGTAATGAATATGAATAATAATCCAGCGATCGAAAAAAGAAATCATAAACATGTCAATATAATCTTTTTGACATCTCAAAAGTATACGATTTGTAAAGAGCAAGACAGAGTGGACATTCGTGGACGAACACAGGTTTAACCCTTGCAGAGAGGATAAGAGATGTTTTCCTTGGTGGGGCTCAAAAACACAAAAGGTGCAATCAATATGAGTAAAAAGCCAGCGATAAAAAAAAATTCGCTCATCACAACGAAATTAACTTTAATATCTTAGAAGTATAGGATTTGTAAAGAGCATGACACAGCGGACATTAGATGATGAACACAGGTTTAACCCTTACGAAAAGAGGATCAGAGATATTTTCTTGGTAAGGGGTCAAAAACAAAAAAAGGTATATTTTTGGACAACAATTTTCCCATGAATACCTTTGACAAACATTGGGGGTATCGTTGCATAATCCCCCTTTACTCAGAGACACATAAATGCTTTTTTCATGCTCAAGAAGATAGAATTTACATTTTTGGACAAGGGTAAACCAAACCCAGGGTGTTCTTGGAAAAAAGATGTATCTATGTCTTTTCAATGTGTTTTCAAAGTTTTCAAATTGGCAACGTATAATAACTTCCCTTTTTTCTTCAATTCCATGTTTTTATTCAATCAAATTACTTTATTTTCGATCAAAGACAGATCTCCTCTTCACACATTTTGTTTCTGACGTACCCATGCGTACCAGTTAAAATATAGGGAGGGGGATAGGGGGGGGGGTACACTTCTCTTTGTCTCATATCCATCATGAATGGACAGAATTAAAAAATTCTGAAAAAATTTTTAAGCAAATATTGAAAACAAAATGTTTTTAAGAATCAGGGAGCAAATGAACTAATTTGCTTCATATTTCATCAAATTGTATGCAATAATGTGTAAGTACACATCATCTATTAAAGAAGTAGGGATGGTGGATCATTTTGCAGGCAGGAGGGAGGCAGATACCTCAAAGAGGGAATTTTTGTAAAAAAAAATATCCTAATTCTGACTGAGCCTTCAGGCAAGTATAGAATTAGTTCTAGGGAAGGGATGGGAGGTAGAAATTGAAATATATTCCTTCTTGATTTCCGGGAATATTTCTGGTCTACGCCTTTATTATAGAAGTATGGAGTGGCATTAAACCTAAAACAATCAGAATTTATTCCGTATAAGAGGTAGACTGCCCCCTTCCCCTAGTTGTTCCAGAAACTTCGTAGGGTGCTCATTCAATCGGAACTGAGAGTTCTAGTGCCTTTTTAAAAAGTCAAAAGCGATCTTAAACTTGCATACAAGGATGATATAGCCCCCAGAGCCCCAGGGATGAGGGCAGTAGATTATGCGAACTGTCAATTCTTTATGGCTTTGTTTTATAGCGGAAAAGGGGCGGGGAGGGTATGTTTGATCTTGGGAGTCCAGTGACGTTAAACTTTCGGAATATTTCTTTTCTTCGAATTTTCCTGTGGGAAGGCAGAGGGGTTGGGGGGCCCGGAAATGAGCCGCAAAAACCTTTTCCTGGTCAATCTGAAACCTACAACCCTAAGCCCTTGGACCAAGGGGACTAATATGCAAAATGGACCAAATGAATGGCCCCTTTGAAATTGGTCCCTCCTTCACAAAAGGAGCTAAAAAAGCACCGAATTTTTCCGATTAGCCTGAAATTTATATGAAACCGTTCGTGTGTGCTTTTTAAAGGCCAAGAGCTATTGGAGGGCAATTAGCCTTCCAGTTCTATGCCATTATCCGGGCCTCTCGGCTTAATCACTATAGGCAATGATAAAACCCGTTTTGTGACGTCTTAACTGTTGTAGAGCAGGCAATGATAGCAAGGTTTTCGTTGCGTATACAATGTTAAACTGTGTTTTTTTGGATTTTAGAGGGGGGAGGTACTTGGTTTAGGTTAGGTTACGTATTTAATATATGCAATGCTTTACCCCCCCACCCCACCCCCCCCCCCTAATGTGCAAATATATAGCCCAAATGTGTTTCTAAGCTATTCTATACTCATCCTATTTTATTTTATTTCAATAGCATTAACCAAACTTGACTTTTTAGAGAGGCCCAGATAATGGGATAGTACCGGCCATCCTCTCAGTTCCGTTTCTGCTATCCGGTTTTCCTCCAACCCCTACGACATCGAATCAAATAGTGAGATATCTGTTTTGTTCAAAATTACCCCACAACCCCAATGTTAAACTTTATCTTACCCTGCTATGATAACTCAACCCCCAAAAACACGAAAAAGACTTAAAATAAGTAAAAATGCAAAAATAATTAATATAGAATACCTACATCACATATTGAATATCTACCTCACATACCTACATCACAATACCTACATCACATACCTACATCACATCGTCCATGAGATCGTCCATCACATACCTACATCACAATACCTACATCACATATTGAATGTGATGTAGAATATCTACATCACATATTCTACCTATTTTTGGAATATTGGTAAAATGTTCAAAAATTCCTCATATTCTTCATTATTTTTATTTGTCATACTTTCTCTGTGGCTAGTCAATTTTGTATGTGGAGGGAATTCTCCACGTGGGTGGGGGAGGGTTCAGTGAAGGGATTCACCACCGAGGGAATTTCCAGGGGGGATATGCTTAGCATAACTGAAGATAGACAGTCAACGATAATTAGGGGTGTAAGAATTGTCTTTTTTTTATAATCTAACAGTCTTAGGCTAATTGAAAATACAGAAAGTTAAGCAAAAAGGCCTTTATTAGTTCCTGACCTGAATATTCCTTAAAGGAATGCACGAGAAAAAGTTCGTACTAATGAGCCTCAGACAATTCTTAAAAAAATTTTTTACACGATACCTAAGCATCACAATTAAGGGCTATCCTAGAAAACGCCTTGAAAAGATAAGTTGGTACGACCCAGACATTGGATGCAATTGAAATGATGAGTTTCACATAAAACAAATTTAGTGTTGAAATGTCAAATGTGCTGTACACTATAAATGGATATATCTTTCCAATTTCCCTAAGGAGAGAGAGGTCCACATTCAAAACTTCCTCCTTAGGGGGGGGGGGGCAAGAGAACCCCTCGCTAATCTTTCAGGGAGTTAGGCCTAATTTAGTAAATATTTTTCTAAATTCTTGGCCCCTTAAAGGGCATAGTAGCCCCTCCGAAAACAATATCTCTGGTTACTATTAAACTAAAAACCTATGACAAGAAAAGCTATTAAACATTGTAGTATGTTTGCAATTTTTGACTATCTTTATATTTAGGTCATTTTCAGGAATTTAGTTCCTACTCCTACATATTTCAACAGCTCTTCAAATATTTATGAGGCTACCACACCCCCAGCACTCTTCGAACGGCGTTAGCGAAGGAATAAATATAAAACAGATTCCACTGAATTTTCTTGAGAACCTAGTAGTGTGATTGAAACTGTATTAATATACGTAGTTAAATCAATGTTTTCCTTCCACCTTTTTGGGGGACGACCATGAGGACGAGAACCGTGAATTTGGCCTTCGAAGGTGATTTTTGGGAGAAGGGACCGACTCATCCGTTGTACGTGACCGAGCCATCGAAGTTCCTGGAGCTGGATCTTCATGAGAATTGTTTGTTGTACATTAAGGCGCTCAAGAAGTTCGACATTTGAGATGCTATCAAGGTAAGTGATCCCGCCGATGCGGCGGAGGCACTTAGTTTCAAATGCTGCAAGACGACGGTTGTCATTTACCTTCAGTGTCCATGTTTCACATAAGTAGATGTTGCATGCATTCCACAAAGTTTTTTTTTTACCAAGTTTATTATAAATTAAACCAGCGTGCATACTAAAACTTAAAGGAGTTGACATAGGCCTATTGTTTTCAGTGTTCCGTAAGAACCTAGACAGCCGAAAAAGATCCACAGTAGATCTGCACCACTACAGTATCTTAATCCCACTTAGCCTCCACTTAGGTGAGCCAATGTAATCATATAACCGTTATATACCATTATAGTATAGCGTATGTTTTTCGGAAACAGCCAAACAATTTTTCGGACATGTGTTCAAAATGAGCTTTTTTTTCCAAACTGACCAAAAGCTGGGGACGCTCTTCGTTAATTTCACTATATAGAAATAAAAACACCAAAAATTGACACAGAAATAGCAGAAATAGACACAGACATAGAAATTATTCATTCAGTATAACCAGACCAAACGATCTGTGCAAGTGCGCAAGTCACAAATTGAACGCAGCTAAACGTCCACACACAGAAGTGGAACAACTTTAATTTTCCGTTCATATTTGCACAAAAATTCATAAGGAAAAACCTAAAAATATACTGGCATAAATTTTAGAGTTTTGGAATAGTGCGACAAAAAATCCCGATAATCCAAATAACAAACCAAAAAACATTTTATTTTCAACATCTTTCTTCATTTATGATTTCAAAAAACTAAATATTTTCTTTAACGATTCTGCTAATGATCATTTTGATACATTGACCTGTGTATAACCAATTTTTTAGCATTAATAACTTGAAAACAGCCTGGTTTTTTTTTCGTCTCAAAAAAAAAATTCAGCTCCCACTCAAGAAATAAAAGGAAAATCAGATAGCTAGTCCAGCCAAGGTGGGGGCTGGCCACACTCCATAGAACGTTTCTTTTTATTATATTAATGTGAATCGAAGAACTATTTATTTTAACTCATTTAATATAAAATTAAATTAAGCATTCCTACTGAATCAGCTAGAATCTAAATCCCCTTTCATTTATTATATCGCACGCTCAAGTATAGAAAGGTTACTGTTTCAGAAATACAAGTCACGAATCCTGTACCAAGACAGAAAACCGAATCTCCCCTAATTATTAGAATCGGGAAAAAGGGGGTTGTCATTCTATCGATTTTTTCTTAATGTCCCGCATAATTGAATACAAGCTAATTCACAGACATACTAAAAATACAATGGAACATCGATAATCGGGATCTCATAAAATTCGACTTAGCAAGTAGATCTAAAAGACAGGGGTCGAGTTACCGAGATTGTAACAGCTAACGTTTCAGAGAATTAATAAATTTCACAAAGAAAATACACTGAAAAAGCAATATGCCTTTAATATGCTTGAAAATAGCCAAATAAAAGACCACAACGCAAATAAAGTTATAACAAGTAATAAAGCAACAACATTACAAAAACGACAGAATTAAGGTCGAAATTGGAAAAAAAAAATTTCTTGTTATAAAGACCCTGCGGCTAATAGCTGTCTGCGTCTGGGCTCAATAGTTCAAATTGTGCATACTAGAACTTTCCATCAAGTTTCGTAGGGTAAAAAAATAATCACAATGTATAGGATATTGAACGTATCCAAACAAAACGTTCAGCTTTTAATTTGTCCACAGGAGATAATGAAGATAATTCACTAAAAAAATATTGTAATTATAAAGTTTAATTCGGTTGAAAAAATCAGGCTTTAAAGAGGTTCAAATAATTGAAGTTCATCTGCAAATCAGACATTTACGCATGGGTAGGGGTATTGAGAATCAGTCACCTACTTATGATTTTTAAAGTTGTTATATAATTCCCAAAAATTTCTTAGCGATTCCTTGTTGTTTGTATTTTTACAAATTACTTCACATCGAACCCCAAAATTTAGAGTCGATTTTACGTCATGTTCAAAATGCATATATACAAAATAAATAAAAACCAACATTTTCCATCCCATTCATGAGCAAGTTCTAACTCGTGCATTTTCTAATTTTTTTTTTCGATTGCTGGATTGCACCAAAATTTACATTTTCTATTCAGATCAACCATGAACCAGACTTAACACTTTTTTAATGACCTGCTTTTAGCCAAGTAGACTCTTGGCAAAGTTAAATCGCAATAAAATCGGCAAAACAGTGACACATAGCCCCACAAATTTAAATATTTAATGTTTCACAGGCTTAAAACTCATGTTTCATGTCAGCGCCAAAAATTACAAAACGTGCGTTTCCTCATCGGTCAGAAACAGCACTAAATCTGAATTGCAAATAACCTTTCTCAGAATTATCACTATTGTACAACAACTATACAATAGATGTGTATTTATGGAGTGTGGACCTGTTTCCACTCCAAATCTTGATTTTTATACCCCCCCCCCCTGTTTAATTTCGCAGACTCCTCTTGTTTTTTGGCTTTTTCAATTATTTACCCCCCCCCCCTCCACCCCGAAAAAAAAGAAAAAGAAAAATCTAACAGATGTTCCATCATTGGCTTTAATTTTTATGCATCAATCCTCTGTTGGGGGGGGGGGGGTCAGAACTTATCTGGGTATTGCTAAAGTCCTAGAGCATGGATAATGTCTTGAATTCCCTTTTAGAATGGCCTTGTTCCAATTTAGTCTTCCTCATTTTTGGTATAAAATCTTAATTATTATATGCTGGCGACTCTATAAAGCCAAGACTCAACTCAACTTAATGCTTTCGGGCCAAAACTTGGAAAAAGAGCAAAAACTGGTTTTGGCTGCTAAAGGATGAAATGTTAGTTAACTTTGGATTTTTCAGATACGGTAACACTATAGGAAACTAACGTAAAAACGAAACATCCCCATTTATATGGATTTTTTTATAGACTTTGTCCTAGGGAGCACAACAAAGGCTGTGGGAGAGCACGGAAACAAATGGGGAAGTAAAACTTTCCTAGACTTAGATTATGCTGACAATATGAGTGTCATAGATACAAATTTTAGCAAAATAGATAAATTTTTGGAGATTCTGAGAGTTCAAGGTGCAGAAATAGGATTGAAAATTACTGTTAAGAAGACTAAGTCGCGGAGACTGGAAATAAGTGAAGGTGAAGAGGTGATGTTGGGTAACAAGAAGAGCAATCAAGTGGACAGCTCCACTTACTTAGGTAGTATTATTATTAAAGACAGTGGGTTCAGTGAAGACCTTAAAAGTAAATTAGCCAAGGTCCTGGGTGTTTTTTTTTCCCAGTTGAAAACAGTTTGGAGGAATAGAAAGATAGGTCTGCGCACCAAGATTAGAATATTGGAGTCTATTAAATCTTTCCGGAAGTTAAACCTTGGAACTACAATCTGTCAAGATAGGAAAACTTGATTAGAGCGACCGACGTACCAAACCAAAAAACAAATATGTTTTTTTGTGAATAACTAAGTTAAATAGTAGAACCAGAAATTACCTTAAATCACCTTAAATTGCAGCTAGGAGCAATTTGAAGGATTTTCCCTTGTAGAGCTCCAGAATGATGACTTGAGTTGTTTTCAAAGTTCTTTAGTAACCAGGTGCTGTTGCATGATCAGTAGCATCCCAATTGAGTTTACACTCTCTGGAGGACCCCTCAGCGTCCAGCTTTCGTTTGAAAACATCAACGGATTTAGCAGTAACTTTTTCTTCGGATAATTTGTTCCAACTGTTGACAATTCGTGATAAAAAGAATTGAGTCCAAACTCTAAATATGGTAGACTGCTTGACAAGTTTAGGGTGATGAACTCTAGTTCTTGAGTTGGGACCAACAACAGGGAATAATGCTAGGAGGGTATTAGCCCTCATTAACCTATAGGCTAAAATGGCACCCCCTCTATTTCTCCTGTAAACAAGAGTAGGCAGATTCAACTTTGATAGTCTTGCTGGGTAGGAAAGCTCCCGCATACCAAATATCTCTTTGGTGGCACGTCTCTGCACATCTTCAAGAACTTTAATGTCCTTTTTAAAATTTGGGGAGGCAAGACACATTCCAACTTCAAGCATAGGACGCAGAAGTCCCTTATATACAAGACTGATGACTTTAGGGGAAGAGGTGGAAAGAGTACGCTTAATCAGTCCCACATTTGAACTCGCACCAGCAGCAGACCTCTTAGCATGAGTGCTGAATTTTAGTTTATTGCCAATAGTGACACCAACATCCTGCTCATTATTTCTTAGGGTGGCCTAAGAAAAAGAAGAGCAACAAGGATTCAGTTTGCCAAAGTGAATGATATGGTACTTGGCAACATTAAATTCAAGAAGCCAAGCCTCAGCCCATCGACCAAGCAGTCGAAGATTATTTTGTGGAAGCGCATTATCTTCACATGACAAGGCTGGTCCAAGAAGCTTCAGGTCGTCTGCATAGAGAGTTGATTTACTGCTGATAATGGAAGGAGCATCCTTGATGAATATATTAAATTTTGTAGGACCCAAAATACTTCCCTGAGGAACTCCACACAAAACATGCGTAGAGGAAAAAAGAATACGATTACCAGAGTCATCAAATAACTGAACACATTGAGATCGCAAATAAAGAAAATTAAGGATCCTGAGTAGGGATTTCTCTTCAAGCTTGACTGCACGTAATTTAATTGCAAGTCACTTGTGACAAACTTTGTCAAAAGCTTTAGAAAAGTCAAGCAGAATCATATCAGTAGGCACCCCCATATCAAGCAACTTGGTGATGTAATCATACGATTTAAGGAGATTGGTATCACAGATCTTCCTGAACGAAAGCCAAGTTGTGAACTGTGCAATGGTTGTGCATGTTGTGAACTGTGCAATAAAGTTGCAATGGTATTTTCGCACTGATGCTTAGTCCTTATTGAACTCAAAACTCATAATGACAATACAATCCTTACACTAAGCTGGACAAATGTTGCCATTTAAAAAGTATACCACACGTATTGTGAAAGTTCCATATGAGGAAAGTTAGATCCTTTTTAAAATTTTATTGAAGATGGTTGGTTGTGAGACAAAGCCCTTTTGTTTCTTTTAAAAACTGATCAGGATGATTGGGTAAACTGAATTTTCTTCTTTCAAATTATCAATGGATTTGATGAGAAATAAAACAGAGCTATGTAAATGTCACCCTTATTGCAAAATTTTATCTTCCAATTTTCGTAATCAATATTACAAAATTCCTAGCAAACAGAAGTTTTACTTGGAAAGTACTTAATTTTCACTGAAACAAAAATTTCGGTTCCAAGCTATTTGAAAAAAAGCATAGGTTACACCCTCAGCACCAGAGCCTCTAATATTCATTAAAATGGCAAAATTGTTACCTCTAAATCTTTTAAAAGTTTAACCACTTTTTAATTCTATAATACCTTTCTTGACAAGAAGTCGGATGCCCAGGGTCACCGAAAGGAAGGGGGAATCATCCGGCCTGGGTTTGAAGGGGACCCAAACTGAGTAGCTTGATAGATTTGTAGGCAAAGATTGATTTTTTTTTTCTTTTTTTCTTTTTTTTTTGCATGAAAGATTAGTGAGAACAAAAGTTAAAACTGTCCCCAAGTCAAGTTTGGACATTATCTTTGAGTCCAAAAAATAATAAAGTCTACTTTTAGTTTTATTAAGAAAAGTAACATAATATTATAAATAAAAGGTGAACACATGATTTGTCTGTACTCGCAGCGTTTTTCAAACTGGGAGGCGCGCCTCCCTAGGGAGGCACGGGCTAGTCTAAGGGGGCGCGAATATTAGACATGATTGAAAAATCAAATAAAATTAAAACTAAGCAGTCACGCAAAATATCCTAACCGTTTCGAGACTGATGGGGTTTACTGGCCCAGTCTGAACGAAAGCTAGGTAGTCTGAACGAGATCTTAAGGTAAAATTGGCGAGATTTTATAGATGCCGCTGGATAGTCCTTCCAGGGGGACAATCAATTAGACGGTCGTCACAGACGATCTTGGCGATCAATTAGTTTCTCAAATACGCACTTCAAATTCAGAATTCACCTTACGAGTTGAAGAAAAAACTGATGTAGCTTAAACCACATATTTAATTGGATATTTGCAATATGTTGAAGAGAATAATATAACTGAAGATGCATTTTTTTCTTTGCAAACTCGTTCGTTGCAAAGTCACATCCAGTGATATTTTAATATAATTGTCATTTTTTTTTAATGAGAAAGGCATATTGTGGAATAATACATGCAGTGCAAAGTCAATGTCAGGAAAAAAAAACTCACCTTCTAGCGTTCTAGCACTAATTAAAATGAAAGCACCCGATGTTCTCTGGACTTCTGCATGTTCTACAAAGCAGTTCTTATATAAGATTAAATAAAAAAAAATTCAACTGAAAGTAAGGAGCAACATTAAAACTTAAAACAAACAGAAATTATTACGTATACGAGAGGGGTCATCCTTTCCTCAATGCCTCGCTCTTTACGCTAAAGTTTGATTTTTTGTTCCAGTTATTTAAAAATGACTCCTGAATCACAAAGGCCGTCTAATTAGAATAATAAACTCTTTTAAAGGTTCTAAAAGAACCTTTAGCATAAAGAGCGGGGTATTGTGGAGAAGGCGACCTCTTCATATATGCAATACTTTCTATTCGTTTTAAGTTTTAATGTTGCTCCTTACTTTCAGTTGAAAAAACTTGTTTTTTATTTAATTTCTGATTGTTTTCTAAAGAATGCTGGGAAATCTGGCTCCCCCTCCATGAAAAATTCCCTTCCTTCACGAAAAATACCTCCATTGAAAGTGCATCATATGTAACCCCCTCCCACCCTTATCTACCAGAAAAAAAACCCTAAAAAAGGTCTGTTACTCTGTATACTTCCCAACATCCAATACTATATGTAAACAATAAGCAAAGATCATAGCTTGCAGCCCTTCCCCTGAGGACTGTAGGGGATCAAGTGATCCTCAAAGATATAGTTATTAGATTTTTCGATTATGCTGAAAAAAAAAATGGCTAGGTCAAAATTTTATCGGGCGACTTTGGAAAAAAATGAGCGAGGGAGGGGGACTAGCTGACCTCCAATATTATTGGTCACTTAAAAAGGGCAATAGAACTTTTGATTTCCGATCAAATGAGCCATCTCCCGATCTTTTGTGATCACTGATTGGATACGATCATCCCTGGAGAAAACAAACAAACAAACAAAAAACAAATAAACACGCATTCGTGATCTTTCTTCCGGCAAAAAAAAAAGGAAAATTACACAATTTTGTACACAGAAGCTTGAAACCTTTAAAGTAGAGTTCTCTGGTATGCTGATTCTGATGGTGTCATTTATATTAAGATCACTTGATGTTTTGGGGGTGTTTCCCCCCTTTTTCAAAAATGGGCAAATTATCTCAGGCTCTTATCTTTTAATGGGCAACATAAAATTTTATGAATTTTACATATCAGAGGCAACGCTATAGCGTTGCCTATAGTAATGGCCATATGGCTCCAATGTTTTATTATTATTATTATTATTTATTATTTTTTTCCCAGAGGCACTTCACATGGAAGGGGTCGTCGTAGAAACTTCAAAGGGGGCTCATTCTAATAGAAATCGAGAGTTCTAGTGCACTTTTTAAGGGTCAAAAGTGATTGGAGGGCAACTAGACCCCCCCCCACGCCGATCATTCCCCCAAACACACCAAATCAAAATTTTGAGATAGCCAATTTAGTTCAGCGTAGTTGATTTCCGGATAGAAAATATGTAAATATATTTTTGAGGAGGACACTCCCCCACAGCCCTCAGGGCAAGGGTTGTAAGTTATGCCCTGGGGGGGGGGCATATAAGGTTTTTATAGAAAGCGTTGTCGTAGAAAATTCAAAAAGGGCTCACTCGATTGGGAATTCAAAGAGCTAGTGCTCTTTTTAATAGTCGAAAGGGATTGGAAGGCAATTAGCCCCCCCCCCCACGCTCATCATTCCCCAAACACATCCAATCAAAATTTTGAGATAACCATTTTGTTCAGCGTAGTTGATTCCAGATAGAAAATATATTTTTGAAGAGGTCACTCCCCACAACCCTCAGGGCAAGGGTTTTAAGTTATGCCCTGGGGCCATATAAGGTTTTCATAGAAGGCGTTGTCGTAGAAACTTCAAAACAGGCTCATTCGATTGGAAATTTAAAGGGTTAGTACGCTTTTCAATAGTCGAAAGTGATTGGAGGGCAATTAGCCCCCCCACGCCCATCATTTACCCAAACACAACCGATCAAATTTTGTGGTAGCTATTTTGTTCAGCGTAGTTGATTTCATGATAGAAAATATGTTTTTGAGGATGACACTACCCCACAACCCTCGGGGCAAGGGTGTTAAGTTGTGCCCTGAGGGCATATAAGAACGATGTTGGCACAATGTACTATTTATTATGTTTTTCCTTTAGAGCTGGGCACTTCATATGGAAGGGGTCGTCGTATAAACTTCAAAAGGGGCTCATTCGATTGAAAATTCAAAGGGCTAGTGCCCTTTTTAATAGTCGAAAGTGATTGGAGGGCAACTACCCCCCCCCCCAGCATTTCCCCAAACACATCCAATCAAAATTTTGAAATAGCCATATTGTTCAGCGTAGTTCATTTCCAGATAGAAAATATTTTTGAGGAGGACACTCCCCCACAACCCTCAGGGCAAGGGTTGTAAGTTATGCCCTGGGAGCATATAAGGTTTTTATAGAAGGCGTTGTCTTAGAAACTTCAAAAAAGGCTCGTTCGGTTGGAAATTCAAAGGGCTAGTGCCCTTTTTAATAGTCGAAAGAGACTGAAAGGCAACTAATTCCCCCCCCCCCCCCACGCCCACCATTCCCCCAAACACATCCAATCAAAATGTTGAGATTGCCATTTTGTTCAGCGTAGTTGATTTTCCAGATAGAAAATTATTATTATTTTTTTCCCCAGAGGCATTTCATATGGAAGGGGCCATCGTAAACACTTCAAATAGGACTCATTCGATTGGAAATCGAGAGTTCTAGGGCCCTTTTAATAGTCGAAAGTGATTGGAGGACAACTAGCCCCTCCCCCCCTCCACGCCCATCATTTCCCCAAACACATCCAATCAAAATTTTGAGATAGCCATTTTGTTCAGCGTAGTTGATTTCCGGATAGAAAATATGTTTTTAAGGAGAACACTCCCCCACAACCCTCATCGCAAGGGTTTTAAGTTATACCCTGGGAGCATATAAGGTTTTTATAGAAGGCGTTGTCGTAGAAACTTCAAAAAAGGCTCGTTCTGTTAGAAATTCAAAGGGCTAGTGCCCTTTTTAATAGTCGAAAGAGATTGGAGGGCAACTACCCCCCCCCCTCCCCAAGCCCACCATTCCCCCAAACACATCCAATCAAAATGTTGAGATAGCCATTTTGTTCAGCGTAGTTTATTTCCAGATAGAAAATATGTTTTTGAGGAGGACACTCCCCCACAACCCTCAGGGCAAGGGTTTGTCGAAAGTGATTGGAGGGCAACAAACCCCTCTCTCACGCCCAGCTTTTCCCCAAACACATCCAATCAAAATTTTGAGATAGCCATTTTATCAAACGTAGTTTTAAGTTCTGGAAATCATGTCTTTGAGGATGATAACTCCCCCACGGCCCTCAGGGAAAGGGTTGTGAGTTATGCCCTGGGGGTACATAAGGCTTTGTATAGACAACGTTGTCGTAGAAACTTCAGAAAGGGCTCACTCGATTGGATATTGAAACGGCTAGTTCCATTTTCAATAGTCGGAAGTTATTCCAAGGCAACTGACACCCCTTCCACGCCCACCATTTCCCCAAACACATCCAATCAAAATTTTGATATAACCATTTTGTTCAACGTAGTTGAAAGTTCTGGAAATTATATTTTTGAGCAGGACACTCCCCCCACAGTCTTCAGCGGCAAGGGTTATGAGTTATGCCCTGGGGGCATATATGGTTCTTATGAAAGGAATGCTCGTATAAACTTCAGAGAGGGCTCATTTGATTGCAAATTAAAAGTTTTAGTTCACTTTTTAGGAGTCAAAAGATATTGGAGGGTAGCCAGCTTCCCCCCCCCCCCAACCCTTGTTTACCAAATACATCCAATAAAATTTTCAAGATAGCTATTTTGTTAAAAATAGTTCAAAGATCATATAACAAAAATTCCGGTGTCGACACAACCCCCCAGGGCCAGGGGGCGGGCGTTGTAAGTTATGCCCTGGGGGCATATAAGGGTCTAATGGAAGGGATTCTCATATTAACTTCAAAGAGGGCTCATGTGATAGTAAAGGCCATACGACTCCAATGTTTCATTATTATTTTTTTGTTTCCCAAAGGCACTTCATATGGAAGGGGTCGTCGTAAAACTTCAAAGGGGGCTCATTCGATTAGAAATCGAGAGTTCTATGGCCCTTTTTAATAGTCAAAAGTGATTGGAGGGCAACTAGCCCCCCTCCACTCCACGCCCATCATTCCCCCAAACACATCCAATCAAAATTTCGAGATAGCCATTTTGTTCAGCGTCGTTGATTTCCAGATAGAAAATATGTTTTTGAGGGGGAAACTCCCCTACAACCCTCAGGGTAAAGATTTTAAGTTATGCTCTGGGGGCATATAAGAAAGATGTTGGCACAATATATTATTTATTTTTTTCCTTTAGAGGAGGGTACTTCATACCGAACAAGTTGTCGTAGAAACTTCGAAAAGGGCTCAGTAAGTTAGAAATTGGAGTGACTTGTGCCCTTTTTAATAGTCGAAAGTGATTGGAAGTCAACTAAGACCCCCTTCCACGCCCACCATTTCTCGAAACACATCCAATCAAAATTTTGAGATAGCCATTTTGTTCAGCGTAGTTGATTTCCACATAGAAATTATCTTTTTGAGGAGGACAATCCCCCATAGCCTTCAGGGCAGTAGTAATGGTTTAATCTAAGAGAGCGCACAGTCCCCCCATATAGCTACAATGCTTAAGAGCGCACAGTCCCCCATATAGCTATAATGATAAGTACCGGACAGTACACCTGCCATACAAGCAGACAGTGTAATGACCGATTCAACTACCGTGAAAATTCGTGCTAATCTCTGTTCAAAGTGCGTGATGTTTTCATGGTAGTGATTCGTTTCCTTTATACTATAGTAATTTCCTATCTGTCTGCTACCTTTAATTGTTAGGTGTGGTTGACTTATGTTTAACCTTGAACACGGATATAAAAACTCCGACAATTTGTTATTTCCTCAGTTCAAAATTGGCATTCGAGATATAATGATGCATTCAAATAAAAGGAATACTGACGAAAGCTACACGCAAGAAGTAAGTTATTCTTTTATATTCTTAGTGGGTAAAGAAATTAATTCTACTAAAATTTATACAGACCTTATTATAGTTAGCAGATTTTTAAATATTTTTTGAGCCTGGATCTCCGGAGGTCGGTAAAGGGCAATACCAAAAAAAGAAAAAAAAGTATGTAAACACTATATTTAAATGGCTTGCGAGCTTAGCATATGAGTTAAATCATACCTATTTTTTATTCCGGCCCAAAGTTCCCCACATTCGTTCCCCACCGGCCCAAAGTGCCACAATCGTTCACCAACCCTTCCCTCCAACCCCCCCCCCAACATTTTTTTTTATTATTATTATTACTTTTTTTTACTTTTTTTTTACATCTCTTCGAATGTCATGAAACACTTAAAACACAAAAAATTCATATTTAATATTTTCGAACTTCAAAATAGGAATTATATAGATATGTGTGTCGTAACTTTTACTATTAGAAAAATAATGTTTGTAGTGAGCAATTTTTTTTTTTTTTTTTTTTTTTTTATAACTTTTTTTACATCTCTTAGAATGTCATGAAACACACTTAAAACACAAAAATTTCATATTTAATATTTTCCAACTTCAAAATAGGAATTATATAGATGTGTGTGTTGTAAATTTTACTATTAGAAAAATAATGTTTGTAGTGATCAATTTTTTTTTTTTTTTTTTTTTTGCTTTTTTTTCCGAGTTTTTTTTCTTATTCTTGTGCATACAATTGATGAGGACTGATGGTTCTCTTTCAAGGTTTTTTTCATGAAAAACAAACTTTTTTTTAGGATTTTCCAGTGCTCCCCCTACCCATTAAGAAGATAAGAAGAGTTGAAGCGACTCCAGTGGTCATTTCAAACAGACCGACGGTTATACAACATGATCATAAGTCGAATCCATTAATACCATCAACATTAACCATAAACCGTCCAATAGCCAACTATCCAGCTGCCAAATCCAGCATCCACAACGATATGCCACAACCGTCCGGACCCATCATAAACCAGCCAACTGTCAACCGGTCAACTGCCACACTCAACATGCAAACCATGCTCCCATTCCATAAAGCTGATGTAGTCATGGAAGCAGTCACCTCTCTCCATGATTACGTAAGAAAAATTGTATCTTCTATCTCTCTCTATCTCTCTCTCTCTCACTCTTATCTCTATATATATCTATCTCAATGTGCGTGTTACAAGAAAAAACCAGAAAAAAAAACCTCAATGTCAATGTTAGGATCTAGCATGAATTAAGAATAAAAAAAAAATAATAAAAGGGTAGCGGTTCTACAGATTTAGGTCATTAAACACTGAAAATATTTTTTTTCAGCTTAATTGAAGTGTCACATCACCATATAAAAAAAACATAGCATAATTTCTCTTTCTTATACCGGGTTACACTCGAAGAATCATATCAAACACACACACACACACACACACAGACACACACACACACACACACACACACACACACACACGCGCGCAAACACACACACACACACAGACAATCTAAATATTCATTTTCTTGTAAAAGAAAAAATAAATTCACATTCATTTTTTAGATAAATGTACAGGAACTCCCACCACCAACAAACCTAAGGAACAACAATCTATTTGACGACACGGAAATACCTTTATTATCGCCACCCACACAATTTGAAGATGATATCCATGTAGAGCCAGAGGAATGGATTGAACAGTTATTAATCGATTGGTTTGGCGATGATAGTTGTAATATGATTCATCCAAATACAGGAAATAGTTATATTAATGTACCGAGTGCATTTAAAGGGGGTATGTCTCGACCAGCTACACTTGAATGAGCGGATCGTGTCAGTCCTGATAAACCCGAGGGGTTTGTTGAGTGAGTTCGGAGATTTCACACCACGCAACATCCCCACCACTGAAAGATTCGGCGGAGAAAATGAAACCTCAGTAATTCCTCCTGTCACACCTAACTTTAACTTATTTGAGTCTGCCTAGCATAATATATATGTTTATATGTCTGAGTCTGGCGACCCAAATAATTCAAAAACATCGTGTAGCACCATAACGGATCCGGTAGACATAGTATACTCCCATGTGGGAAAGATTCGAGCCCTTCTTGAAAGAGTTATTCGGGAGGGTGGTGGGAGGGATGGGATTAAGGCTGCTATCACCTAAAAAATAATTTATTTCAATGAAGAGGTGGAAGAGTTGTATGATTGTTCTTTACGTGCTTAAATACTACCACATCATCTGGAGTTTAATAATTTTTAGGCTGTTTCCATGAACTGGGTTGATAATATAGTAACAAAAAATGATAATTATACTGAGCTGGGTAGTGGGTCGGTGTTTTTATTTATTGGGAGTTTAGATATTAATGTGGTTAAATTTAAAAATAATTTTATTTTAAGGGGAGGTGGGAGTGGCGTGGGGGCACCCAAATATAATGATGATTTAAATCGATGTATAGGTGTACAACGATTTCGTTTCGAAACTGGGCTTCACTGCTTCAAATATGCAGTTCTTATGGCAGCTCAAAAGCCTTTGCAAGAGAATGCTACTAAGACAATGTTGGACAATTATGCAGTTAATGGGAGTCCAAATTTCCCTAAAGTAGATTTTAATTGTTTAAATGATCAATATCCAGTAACACTTAATGGGATAACTATTTTTGAGCGGGCTAATGCACATTTAAAAATTGGTGTTACTGTGCTACAATATGAAACAGAATTTGAGGGGGTGAGTGCAAAAAGGGGGTGATATTTCCAGTGAGGGCTCCGTCCATTGAATTAGTAGAACATTGGGTTTGGCTTCTTTACAAGCCAGCCAGTGATCTCGATTCAATTGGACATTTTTTCCAATACCAAAAATAAGTCTGGTTTTAAGTGAAGGTAAAGGGAACAAAGGGGGGGACTGTTACTATTGTCCGACATGTCTTTCTAGATTCCGGTCAGATTTTAGGTTAAACAATCATATGAAGCATTGCAAGCGTCACGGATGTCAATCTATGCAAATGGTTAGCGGTAAAAGGGCCATCTTGCAATTTAACAACTTGCCAAACTCACCCCAGCAGAATGGCAAGATGACGTGAGACTATGTCTCCAATTTCGTAAATTTGTATGATCCATTGAATTCAAATCTTGTTAAAAAAACATGAGGTCATTGCAGTCTCTTATGCTCACGCACAAACTGACTCGTGTAATTCCATGCAATTGGTAGAGGTAGTTGAGAGATTGGGTGGTGAGGATTGTATGCTCTCAGCCGTGACAGCACTAATTAAAACAGCAAATAAATCGATATCACGGCTGCGAAATACATCCTATCCAATGACTCTATCACCAGAGGACGAGTTGGCCATTAAAACTGAAAAAATATGTTGGGTTTGTAAGGGGGATTTTGTTGAGGTTAATGGGAAAGAGAGAAAGGGGAAAAGGGGTAAGGGGAGAGGGGGTAAAGGGAAGGTCCGCGACCACAATCATTTGGGCAACCCGATTGTATCGGGATTGAGGAATTTTCGTGGAGAGGCCCATCAATCATGTAATTTAAACGTTAGTCAACAACTGTTTCTACCTGTCTATATACACAATTCCAGCTATGACATGAAATTTATTTCACCAGAATTGGCACGACTGCGACAAGGTGGATTTGTAGATGGCGCTTGGGTAGATGGTTCTTTTTTTTAAAACATTATACCCAAGTCGTCTGAAAAGCTTCTGCTCTTAGAATTTAAATGACAAATAATAGATAACAATAAATTGTGCGTGAATAAGATCTGTTTCTTAGACTCCTTTAGCTTCTTCCCAAGATACCTAAGACAACTCATTGAAGTACAGAAAAGTGCCAATTTTAATAGTTTCCCCCTCCTTAAGCAACACCTCATTAAACAGCAGCACTTTTCAGACGGTGAAATGTATGATTTATTAACGTGTAAGGGCATATATCCGTATGACTACTACAACTCAGCCGCGAGGCTTTCTGAGGAATAATTGCCGTCCATCACCTCATTCTACGATTTACTTTACGAGCGTCAATGCACCACTGCCGACTATGAATTTGCCAAGAGGGTTTGGGCTAAGGGAGGGTGTAAAATGGGTGGGACTATTGTAGGTTGTACCTAGCAAGTGATGTATTGACGTTACTGGATATTGTATGTAAGAACACGGATAAAATCTATGGAGAATTTGGGTTGGATTTTGGTTATTATTTTTCCACTCCTCATGTGGTGATGGATTTAATTCTTAAAATCATTAAAGAGGAAATAGGCTTGATCACCGTCGCGGATCAGCATCTATTTGTAGAGAGATCAATGAGGGGAGGGTATGTTTTTCATGGAGATCGTGTCCTTAAAACTGATCCGACGGGACAAGACACCGGTGTAAAGTCCGATGCAGTTTTCTTGGATATGAACTCCCTCTATCCGTAGACAATGTTTCACTACTCTTTTCCATGGGGAATTTATAAATTGCTTAACGATCCCCGGGCTTCACATTTCCCCAACATTGCCAATGTGGAGTAGAATGAATCAAAGGGATGGTTTTTTTAAATTGATGGTGAAATACCCGTGGAGCATCATGACTCGGTGAAGGATTTTGTTTTCCCGTGCATAAACAGAGCGGTGACTAGGGACTCTTTGAGTCTATACAATATTTCTAAGGTAGAGGATGGTGGCATGCATTGAAAACCTTTAAAACACAAACTTATCGCCAACCTTCATCCGAAGGAGAAAATCGCTCTGAATTGCGTTATTTTACATTAGATGCTTAACAACGGTTTCAACGTCACAAGAGTACATAGAGCCCCTTAATTTGACCAAAAACCCTATTTGAAAACGTTTATTGACACTTTTGTCGATAAACGTTCCGAAGCGAAAACGAAGGTTGAAAAGGAAATTTTTAAACTCATTTTGAACTCAGCCTTCGGTAAAATGTGTGAGAGTGTACGCAATCGAAGTCGTTGTGACGTTGTGACATTGCCGATCCAAACTTCACATCATTCACCATCATAGACTCGAATATGGTCCTCTTAAATAGAAAAAAAGAAATGTAATTCTAAATAAAAATATTGCAGCTGGCAGCGCAATAACCGAAATATCAAAAAATTCATATTGTCATCCCATTACGATGTGTGTAGGCGCCACTAGCTGGGGGAGGGAGACGTTCAAATACATTACGGGGATACCGATTCACTTTTGCTATAAGTTAGAACAGTAAAGGAAGATTTGTAAAAAGGTGTGCACATTAGCTCTCGAATGGACTTTACCAATTGGGACGAGTCCATTTACCCGGAGCTAGTGAAGCGGCAGGCCCCAAATCAGTTATTAATGTTAATATCAGATACGGGGAGTGACTTGATTTTCAGTGGTGTGCTTGCAGGTCCGAAGGGGTACTATGTACAAACACACATCAAGATTATCAAAAAATCTGCTAGGGGGTGCCTAGACACTACGTGAATAATAATTTCGACATGAATGTACGTAAGAACTGCGTGGAAAATAATATAGTCCCAAGGGCGATAGTCATGGCGATTTGCTCTTTAAAATTTAAAACCCATACAGTTTTAGTTGACAAAATAGCCATGTGTCCCGTGTCGGATAAAGTCTATGTGTGTGCAAATGGTGTAAATGTGCTACCCCATGGACATTATTTAACTTCTGACCGAAGTGTGTGTCGAGATTATAGACATCGCCTCGGTCGGGAAAAAATTAAATAGTAAATGGTTGGGTGGTGGTGGTGGGATTCTTTTTTTAATAGATTTTTTTTTTTCGAATTCAACATTATTTTTTTTCCCAATTCAACAGTAGTTTTTTTTTGGTGGTGGGATTCTTTTTTTTTAATAGATTTTTTTTCAACTCAGCAGTGGTTTTTTTTAAAAAAAAAGCAGTTTTTTCCCCAACTAGGTAGTTTTTTTATAGAAATGTAGAGTCGTATGTTTTTTCTTCTTTTGTTGTAAATAGAAAAAAATGTGTTCAAATTGTTTAAAAATGTTGTTCTTCATGTTATTGTTGTACAAATAGTGTGTGTTTTTGCTATTCGTTCTGTATTTTACATTTTACGAAATGTGACGTCAAAATGTAAAAATGTTGTTTTTCAAGCTATTGTTGTACAAATAGTGTGAGTTATTACTACTTTTGCTGTATTTTAAGTTTTACAAATTTTGATAAAAACAAATAAAATTTATTGCTATTGCTATTTATGATGTATTTTAAGTTGTTTTTTGTCAATAAACGAAAAAACATGTTTTTGTTGTTCTTGTTATTAAATAACGTACAAGGTGGATCTAAGGGAAAATTATTATTATTATTTATTCATTAGAAAAGTATGGTTTACAGTTAGTTGTAGACCGACTATTCTCAATAGCAGCAGTATATATCAATTTAAAACACCATTCAGATTGCTTCTGTGTGGATCGTCAATGTCAGGTAAAACGTTTAGAATGTTTATTAAAAAGTCAGAGATGTACGAAAAAGGAATTTTCAAAGAAATCGATACTACCAGCAGACTCATAAAACCATTAATTATTGACTGAGTGTCAAAATTAATAGGAAAAAAGTACATTTGCATAGAACAAATTCAACTACACAGATATTTCATAGCATCAAAAGGATCTTACAACATTTCACAGAATCCAGAGACTAATATTGCCATCTACCTACCAATAGCTTTAGATGGCAGCACAGTCCCTCAGACACACGGCTATTGTGTGAGAGACATGAAAAAAAACCCATAGATATGGATGACAATACTAAACTAACATAACCACAAAATTCCACATTATTGCAGATAAATACCAAAACCAGAAGTTAGTTTAAGTTGCTCAGAAATCCCAAAACCGATGGTTAGGTTAGGTTGGCCTGTGCACGTACACGTACGTAGGCTAACCTAACCTAACCAATGGTTTTGGTATTTCTGTGCAACCTAACCTATGGTTTTGGTGTATTTCTGTGCAATAATGTGGAATTTTGTGGTTTTTTGTGTGTTTTTTTGTGAAAAAAAAACTCAGAAAAAAAATTTAAAAAAATAAAAAAAAAATTGGTCACTACAAACATTATTTTTCTAATAGTAAAAGTTGCAACACACATATCTATATCATTCCCATTTTGAAGTTGGAAAATATTAAATATGAAATTTTTGTGTTTTAAGTGTGTTTCATGACATTCTAAGAGATGTAAAAAAAAAGTTAAAAAAAGTTAAAAAAAAAAGTTTAAAAAAAAATTGGTCACTACAAACATTATTTTTCTAATATTAAAAGTTACGACACACATATCTATATCATTTCTATTTTGAAGTTCGAAAAAATTAAATATTAAATTTTTGTGTTTTAAGTGTTTCATGACATTCTAAGAGATGTAAAAAAAAGTTAAAAAAAAGTAATAATAATAAAAAAAAATGTTGGGAGGGGGGTTGGAGGGGGGGGGGGTTGGAGGGAAGGGGGGTGGACGATTGTGGCACTTTGGGCCGGTGGAGAACGAATGTGGGGAACTTTGGGCCGGAATAAAAAAAATAGGTATGATTTAACTCATGTGCTAAGCTCGCAAGCCATTTAAATACAGTGTTTACATACTTTTTTTTCTTGTTTTGATATTGCTTTTTACTGATCTCTGGAGATCCAGGTTCAAAAAATATTTCACAGTCTGTTAACTATAATAGGGTCTGTATAAATTTTAGTATAATTAATTTCTTTACCCACTAAGAATGTAAAAGAATAACTTATTTCTTGCGTGTAGCTTTCGTCAGTATTCCTTTTATTTGAATGCATCATTATATCTCGAATGCCAATTTTGAACTGAGGAAATAACAAATTGTCGGAGTTTTTATATCCGTGTTCAAGGTCAAACATAAGTCAACCACACCTAACAATTAAAGGTAGCAGACAGATAGGAAATTACTATAGTATAAAGGAAACGAATGACCATGCCATGAAAACATCACGCACTTTGAACAGAGATCAGCACGAATTCTCACGGTAGTTGAATCAGGTCATTACACTGTCTGCTTGTAAGGCAGGTGTACTGTCCGCTACTTATCATTATAGCTAAATGAGGGACTGTGCGCTCTTAAGCATTGTAGCTATATGAGGGGACTGTGCGCTCTCTTAGATTGAACCATTACTACTCAGGGCAAGGGTTATAAGTTATACCCTGGGGGCATATAAGGTTCTTATAGATGGCGTTGTCGTAGAAACTTCAAAAAAGGCTCATTCGATTGGAAATTCAAAGGGTTAGTGCCCTTTTTAATAGTCGAAAGTGATTGGAGAGCAACTAATCCCCCTCTCACGCCCACCTTTTCCCCAAACACATCCAATCAAAATTTTGAGATAGACATTTTATTCAAAGTAGTTTTGAGTTCTGGAAATTAGGTCTTTGAGGATGACAGCCCCCCCCCCCCAGAGCCCTCAGGGCAAGGGTTTTAAGTTATGCCCTGGGGGCATATAAGGTTTTTGTATTGACAGCGTTGTCGCAGAAACTTCAGAAAGGGCTCATTGAATTGGAAATTTAAATGGCTAGTTCCCTTTTTAATATTCGAAAGTGATTCTAAGGCAACTGACACCCCTTTTATGCCCACCATTTCCTCAAACACATACAATCAAGATTTTGGTATAGCCATTTTGTTCAACGTAGTTGAAAGTTCTGGAAATTATATGTTTGAGCAGGACACTCCCCCTAAAGTCTTCAGGGGCAAGGGGTATAAGTTATGCCCTGGGGGCATATACGGTTCTTATGGAAGGAATGTTCGTATAAACTTCAAAGAGGGCTCATTTTATTGGAAATTGAAAGTTCTAGTTCACTTTTTTAGCGTCAAAAGATACTGGAGGGTAACCAGCTCCCCCCCCCCCAAACCCTTTTTTTCCCAAATGCATCCAATAAAAATTTTAAGATAGCTATTTTGTTAAAAATAGTTCAAAAATCATATTGAAAAAATTCCGGTGTCAACACAACCCCCCAGGGCGCGGGGGAAGGCGTTGTAAGTTATGCCCTGGGGGTATATATGGGTCTTATGGAAGGGGTACTCGTATTAACTTCAAAGAGGGCTAATTTGATTGGAAATTGAAAGTTCTAGTTTACTTTCAGTTCTAGTTCTAAGAGTCAAAAGAGATTGGAGGGCACCTAGCCCCCCCCCCCTCCACGGCCTTTTTTCCTCAAACCCATCCGGTAAGAACTTTGAGATAGCTTTTTTCTAAAAATAGTTCAAAGACCATATAACAAAAATTCCGGTTTCAACACAACCTCCCCGGGCCCGGGGGCAGGTGTTGTAAGTTATGCCCTGGGGCTATATATGGTTCTTATTGAAAGGATACTCGTAAAAACTTCAGAGATGGCTCATTTGATTGGAAATTGAAAGTTCTAGTTCAGTTTTTTAGTCAAAAGAAATTGGAGGGCAACTAGCCCCCCCCCCCTTTTTCCCCAAATGCATCCGCTAGCAATTTTGAGATAGCCATTAAGTTAAAAATTGCTCAAAAGTCAGATAACAAAAACCCAGGTGTCGTCACAACCCCCATAGGGCCTGGGGGCAGGCGTTGTAAGTTATGCCCTGGGGCATCTATGGTTCGTATGAAAGAGATGCTCGTATAAAATCCAGAGAGGGCTTATTTGATTGGAAATTGAAAGCCCCCCTCGCCTTCTTTTTCCAAACCCATCTGATGAAAATTTTGAGATAGACATTTTGTTAAAAATAGTTCAAAGGTCGGATAAGATAAAATCCGGTGTCAATACAACCCCCCAGAGCACGAGGGAAGGCGTTCTAAGTTAAGCCCTAAGGACATGTATGGTTCTTATGAAAGGGTTGCTCGTACAAACTTCATAGAGGGCTCATTTGATTGGAAATTGAAAGTTCTAGTTGACTTTTTAAGAGTTAAGGGCAACTGGGCCTCCAACGCTCTTTTTTCCCCAAACTCATCCGCTACAAATTTTAAGAGAGCCAGTTTTTTGGAAATTGTTCAAAAATTAAATAACGAGATTCCCCCCAGAGCCCGGGCGATAGGCGTTGTAAGTGTTGTCCTGGGGGCGTATATGGTTCTTATGGAAGGGATGGTCGTATAAACTTCGGAGAGGGCTCATTTGATTGGAAATTGAAAGTTCTTGTTCACTTTTTAAGAGTCAAAAGAGATCAGAAGGCAATTAGCCCACCCCCCTACTCCATGCCCTAAACGCATCAGATAAAAATTTTGAGATCGACATTTTGCTAAAAATAGTTCAAAGTTCTGATAACAAAAAACTCCGGTGTCGACACAGCCCCCCAGGGCCAGGGGGAGGCGTTGTAAGTTATGCCCTGGGGGCATATATGGTTGTTATGGAAGGGATGCTCGTATAAACTTCATAAATGGCTCATTTGATTGGAAATTGAAAGTTGTAGTTCACTTTTTAAGAGTCAAAAGTGATCGGAGGGCAGCTAGCCTCCCCCCACACTCCATTTATTTTTTCCCCCGAGGCACTTCATATAGAAGGGGTCGTAGTATAAACTTCAAAGGGGGCACATTCGATTGGAAATCGAGAGTTCTAGTGCCCTTTTTAAGAGTCAAAAGTGATCGGAGGGCAACTGCCCCCCCAAGCCCTTTTTCCTCAAATACATCTGATAAAAAAATTTGAGGTAGCTATTTTGTTAAAAATTGTTCAAAGATCATATAAAAAAAAACTCCTTTACGTATGGCCATTTTGTTAAAAATAGTTCAAAGGCCGGATAAGAGAAATTCCTGTGTCGACACAACCCCCCCCCCCCAGGCCCGGGACAGGCGTTGTAAGTTTTGCTCTGGGGGCATATATGGTTCTTATGGAAGGTATGCTCGTATAAACTTCGGAGGGCTCATGTGATGGGAAATCGAAAA
>NW_028300554.1:0-97753 GCF_049724085.1 Artemia sp. Qi Xiang Cuo
TCAGAAATTACAATAAATCACCGAGTCAAACTCAAAACGAGCAGAAATTAACATAAGTTGGGCTCAAAACCCCTATGCCTTCTCAAGGCCAGAACATAATTTGCACTTTACTCAAAAAAATATAAATGTTTTTACTTTTATAACTTTAATAAATCAAGTAATATTAACATTTTGACTACTAAATATTTTTTGTATTTTTTAAGTATTTTTTGTATTTGAATAAAATGGCTATCTAAAAATTTTGATTGGATGTGTTTGGGAAAGTTTTTTTTCAAGTTTCTAGGATACAGATTTCAATAAAACATATATGCCCCCAGTGCTTAACTTATAACCCTTGCTCTGAAGACTGTGGGAGGAGTGTCCTGCTCAAAGGTATAATTTCCTAAACTTTAAACTGCGTGAAACAATTTGGCTGTCTCAAAATTTTGTTTGGATATGTTTCGGGAAAAGGTAGGCGTGAGAGAGGGGTTAGTTGCCCTCAAATCACTTTCGACTATTAAAAAGGGCACTAGCCATTTGAATTTCCAATCGAATGAGTCCTTTTTCAAATTTCCACGAGACAGATTTCAATAAAAACCTTATATGCCCCAGGGCATAACTTATAACTCTTGCCCTGAAGACTGTGAGGGGAGTGTTCTGCTCAAAGGTATAATTTCCTGAACTTTAAACTGCGTGGAACAAAATGGCTATCTCAAAATTTTGATTGGATATGTTTGGGGAAGTGGTCGGCATGGAAGAGGTGTTAGTTGCCTTCCAATCACTTTTGACTATTTAAAAGGGCACTATCAATTTCAATTTCCAATCGAATGAGCCCTTTTCGAAGATTCTACGACAACGCGTTCTTTAAAAACCTTATATGCCCCCAGGGCATAACCTACAGCCCTTGCCCTGAGGGCTGGGGGGGGGTGTCATCCTCAAAGACCTAATTTCCAGAACTTAAAACTACGTCGAATAAAATTGCTATATCAAAATTTCGATTGGATGTGTTTGGGGAAAAGATGGGCGTGAGAGGGGGGTTGGTTGCCGTCCAATCAATATTGGAAATCAGCCAATAGTGTTCTGCATGTTCACTTTCGGCTATTAAAAAGGGCACTATCCCTTTGTATTTCCAATCGAATGAGCCATTATTGAAGTTTCTACGACAACGCTTTCTATAAAAACCTTATATGCCCCCAGGGCATAACTTACAACCCTTGCCCTGAGGGCTGTGGGGGAGTGTCCTCCTCAAAATCATAATTTCTAACTGGAAATCAACTACGCTGAACAAAATGGCTATATCAAAACTTTGATTGGATGTGTTTCGGGAAATGGTGGCGTGGAAGGGGTGTTAGTTGCCTTCCAGTCACTTTCGACTATTAAAAAGGACATAAGCCACTCCAATTTCCAATTGAATGAGCCCTTTTCGAAGTTTCTACGACAACTTCTTCTATACAAAGTACCCTGCTCTAAAGGAAAAAAAATTATAAATAATACATTGTGCCAACATCGTTCTTATATGCCCTCAGGGCACAACTTTAAACCCTTGCCGAAGTTTCTACGACAACTCCTTCGGTACGAAGTGCTTGGGTATGGAAACAAAAAAGAATACATTTTGCCAACATCGTTCTTTACTTAGGCAGCGCTATTGCACTGCCTATGATAATAACCCCTTATAAAGGTTAAAAAAAATAAACTTTAGCGTAAAAGCGAGCTATTTAAGAGAGGCAATCCATCTCAAATACGTAATATTTTCTGTTCCGGTTAAGTTTTATTGTTGTTTCTCAATTAAGCTCAATTAAACTCAATTTTCTCAATTAAACTTGTTTTTATTTTATTACTGATCGGTCTTTAATAATATACGGAAATCCAGATCCGCCTCTATGGAAAATTCCCTTCCCCCACGAGAAATTATCTCCATGGAAAGATTCTCCTACGTACCTTAAATTAGCGATATTTGCGGAGCTAATTTTGTAAGGCATAGTAACAAAACGGCCAAAGAGATCGAAACTATCTTTATGAAAATGAAAGTCACAAGTTGAGCAATTCTCAAATCACTGAAATGAATGAAAGAAAAAATCTTTAAAAGATATACGTAATAATTTATGTTCGTTTTAAGTTTTAATTTTATTCCTTACTTTCAGTTGGAAAAAAACTTTTTGTTTTTTTTGTTTTTTTTTTAATAACAACCACAAGTCGAAGACATATAATATCTTTGGTTTATTATCAAATAAAAATCATAGTTATGAAGCTTCTTAAGGTAAAATTAAATGATAGGATTGGCCGGAAAATAACACAAACAAATTATTACTTATATCGGTCATTATTTAACAAAATTTGAACTTTATCGTATTGACGAGGGTGAGGGCGAAATTCCTCATATAGGTAATATGCGGGGCTCGCCCCCTCGTCAATACCTCGTTCTTTACGCTAAAGTTCGAATTTTGTTCCAATTCTTTAAGAATGAACCTTGAATCACAAAGGCCGTTTAATTAGAATAAATAGATCTTTTGAAATTATTAAAAATACTTTAGCGTAAAGAGCAAGGTATTGCGGAAGGGACGAACTCCCTCATATAATGAATAATTTCTGTTCGTTTTAAGTTTTAATGTTACTCCTTACTTTCAGTTGAAAAACCTTGTTTTTTATTTAATTTCTGATTGTTTTTTAAATAATGCTGGGAAACCCAGCATCCCCTTCATGGAAATTCTCTTCCCCAGTAAAAAATTCTTCCATGGAAAGATCCCTCCACATAACCCAATCCCCCGACCCACCCCCCCCCAGAAAAAATCCTCTCCTGAATACGTCTGTATGCTTCCCAATAACCAATACTATATATGAACAAAGGGCAAAGTTCATAACTTACAGCCCTTCCCCTGCGGACTGTGGGGGATTAAGTCGTCCTCAAAGACATAGCTATTAGGTCTTTCGACTGTGCTAAAAAAAAATAGCTATCTCAAAATTTTGATCAGGGGACTTTGAGGAAAAAATGAGCATGGAAGGGGGCCTAGTTGCCCTCCAATTTTTTTGGCACTTAAAAAGTGCACTAGAACTTTTAATTTCTGTTCGAATGAGCCCTCTCACGAAATTTTAGGACCACTGGGTCGATACGATGACCCCTGGAAAAAAAAAATAAAAACAAATAAACACACATCCGTTATCTTTCTTCTGGCAAAAAATAAAAAATTCCACGTTTTTGCAGATAGGAGCTTAAAGCCTCCACAGTATGGTTCTCTGATACGCTGAACCTGATGGTGTGATTTTTATTAGTATTCTATGACTTTTAGGGGGTGTTTTCCTCCTTTTTCAAAAATAGGGCAAATTTTCTCGGGCTTTTAACTTTTGATGGGTTGGACTAAACTTGATGAAACTTATATATTTAAAATCAGCCTAAACAATCTCCTTACTTTTCATTAATCTTTTTGTATCAAAATTCTGTTTTTTAGAGTTATGGTTACTATTGAGCCGGGTCGCTCCTCACTTACAGTTCGTTACCACGAACTGTTTGATAAAAGGTTTTTTGGAAGGATGGCCGTGTAAATTTCGGAGGGGACTCATTTGATTGGAAATTGGAAGGTCTAGTGCCCTTTTTAAGGGTAAAAACACCCCCCCCCCGCCTTTTTTCCCAAATATGTCTGATCAAAATTTTGAGCTTTCCATTTTGTCAAAATAGTCTAATGGGAAGATAACTATGCCTCTGGGGTTGACAACCCCCCTCCACAGCCCCTGGGGGAAAGGCAGCAAGTTATGAAAGTTGCCCATGGTTAACATATATGCTCTTTATGGAAGAGGTGGTCGTATAAACTTCAGAAGAGGCTCATTCAATTCTGAAACGAAAGTTTTAGTGTCCTTTTTAAGAGTCAAAAGTGATTGTAAGTCAACCCGACCCCCCCCCCCCCCTGCCTCATTTTCCCTAAATAGATCCCTCCACGACTTTGAGATAGCCATTTTGTTCAAAATAACAGTCAAAATAAAACAATAGGCCTTCTGGGTTGACATACCCCCGCACAGCTCCTGGGGTAGTGGCCGTAAGTTATGCAATTTTGCCCATTGCTAAAATATAAAGTTTTAATGGAAGAAGCGGTCGCATAACTTTGGAGGGAGCTCATTTGATTGGAAATCGAAAGTTCTAGTTCCCTTTTAAGAGTTCAAAGTGATCGAAGTAAAGTTAGCCCCTCCCCCATGCTCTTTTTCCCTAAATATATTGATAAAAATCTTAAGATAGCCACTTTGTTCAAAATGGTCCAAAGGTCAAATGGCTAGGCTTCTAGATTTGAGCCCGCCAGCCCTCAGAGTATGGGCTGTAAGTTATGGAAGCTTCCCATTGTTAACATATAAGGTTTTTCTGTAAGGGTTGGTTGTATAAACTTCAGAGGAAGCTCATTTCAATGGAAATCGAAAGTCTTAATGAACTTTTTAAGATTCAAAAGTCGACGGAGAGCAGGTAGCCCTCTCCCTCGCATCCTTTTTCCCCAAATGTATTGAAGTAAAATTTGGAGATAGCCATTTTGTTCAAAGTTGTTCAAAGGTCAAATAACTATGCCTCCAGGGTTTACTCCCCCCTCCCCCCCCCCCCGAAAAAAGAAGAAGGGCACGTTAGTAGTAACTGTGTGCACAGTTTCACGATTACATTGACGGTTACAAGCCTGAGGCACGAATATACAGTGTAGTCTAACCGGTACATTGACTCACCAGGGTCAGTCACCTATTACTATGAACGGTACTTGTCTTAGCAGACGGGTTTTCTAATGTGACACTCATTTTTTTAATATACAGTGCAGTTTGAGGCACTTTCATCATAACGTGTTTTTTTTGTTTTTTTTTACCAAAAACTAGAAATTGTCAAATTGCGTATTTAGGAATGATGTTGTAGGAAAAGTTGTCTATCCCCCATGCATCATCCACTGTTCCATTTCTTTGAAGTATGTGCTATCAGACTGGTTTCTGATTTTTTGGACAATTGCCTTTAGTCAAGACTAGTTTGTTAGGAATGTGTCGTTGCTAAAGCTAACTCTAATTGGAAAAAAGGGGCATAAAGCTTTTTGTTTTTGATAAGAATTGCACAATGAATGTATCGTTTGACGTGGGCATTGTTTATGAGCCAATCAGAGGTTGTTCAATATACGATAACTTGATTTGTAGTTGGGATTTGAATAAAAGAAATGGTTATGTTATTTGCTTTCGTGTATAGGTATTCAAATGTTATTTGCTTGCGTGTATAGGAATTCCTATGTTAATTGCTTGCGTGTATAGGAATTCAAAACTTATTTTCTTGCGTTTATATGAAATAACATGTTATTTGCTTGAATGTATATGAATTACCATGTTATTTGCTCGCATGTATAGGAATTCCCTTGTTATTTGCTTGCGTGTATAGGAATTCCCATGTTATTTGCTTGCGTGTATAGGAATTTCCATGTTATTTGCTTGCATGTATAGGAATTCCCATGTTATTTGCTTGTGTGTATAGGAATTCCCTTGTTATTTGCGTGCTTGTATGGGAATTCCCATGTGATTTTCTTGCTTGTATATGTCGTAACTTGTTATTTTCTTGCTTGTTTAGGAATTCCCTTGTTATTTGCTTGCTTGTATAGGAATTCCCTTGTTATTTGCTTGCATGTGTAGGAATTCCCAAGTTATTTGCTTGCGTGTATAGGAATTCCCATGTTATTTGCTTGCATGTATAGGAATTCCCATGTTATTTGCTTGCATGTATAGGAATTCCCATGTTATTTGCTTGCATATATAGGAACTCCCATATAATTTGCTTGCATGTATAGGAATCCCCACGTTATTTTGCTTGCGTGTATAGGAATTCCCATGTTATTTGCTTGCGTGGATAGGAATTCCCATGTTATTTGCTTGCTTGTATAGGAATACCCATGTTATTTGATGGCGTGTATAGGAATTCCCATGTTATTTGCTTGCATGTATAGGAATTCCCATGCTATTTTAAGGCCGTATGTCCCCTCCCATACCATTATAAGAGTTTATGCCCCCTTCCAATGCTATTCCAGGAGCTTATGTTCCTTCCTCTGCTCTTATAAGGGCTTTTCCGTGTGGTTTTTCTTTACTTGGTACTCCTTAAAAACAAATTTTTTGTGTTAAATAAGTAGTTCTTATATCTTTTAAAAGAAATTTACGGGGTTTGAGAGACTCGATTGCCTGATTCCGTGTGGTTTTTCTTTACTTGGTGCCCATTAAAAACACAATTTTTATGTTAAATAAGTAGTTCTTGTATCTTTTAAAAGAGCTTTACGGGGTTTGAGACACTCTGTTGACTAGTTCCGTTCGGTTTTTCTTTACTTAGTGCTCATCAAAAAAAAAATTTTTGTGTTAAATAAGTAGTTCTTGTATATTTTAAAATAGCTTTGAGGGGTTTGAGAAACTCTGTTGTCTGATTCCGTTTGTTTTTTATTTACTTGGTGACCAGTAAAAGCAAAATAGTTGTGTTAAATAAGTATTTTTTTTATCTTTTAAAATAGCTTTAAGAGGTTTTAGAGACTCAGTTAACTGATTACTTGTGGTTTTTCTTTACTTAGTGATCATTAAAAACGAAGTTTTTTTGTTAAATAGTTAGTTATTTTATCTTTTAAAAGAGCTTTTAGGGGCTTGAGAGACTCAGTTACTTGATTCCGTGTGGTTTTTCTTTACTTAGTGCTCATTAAAAACGAAGTTTTTGTGTTAAATAAGTAGTTCTTGTATCTGTTAAAAGAGCTTTAAGGGGTTTGAAAGACTCGGTTGCCTGATTCCATGTGGTTTTTCTTTACTTGTTGCCCATTAACAACAAAATTTTAGTAACACATTCTACACTGTGAGCAGTGTAAAAACAAATCCTCTTGATACCCTCCCATGCTATTATAAGAGTTTATGCCCCCTTCCTATGCTATTCCAGGAGCTTATGTTCCTTCCTATGCTATTGTAAGGGCTTTTCCGTGTGGTTTTTCTTTACTTGGTACCCATTAAAAACAAAATTTTTGTGTTAAATAAGTAGTTTTCGTATCTTTTAAAAGAGCTTTAAGGGGTTTGAGAGACTCAGTTGCATGATTCCGTGTGGTTTTTCTTTACTTAGTGCTCATTAAAAACGAAGTTTTTGTGTTAAATAAGTAGTTTTTGTATTTTTTTTTCTGAACTTTCTGAGGGAGGAGGGCGGGGGTAACTATTTAGTTTAAGAAATTAGTTTACGAGTAGATAAATGCTTCACGTATTTTTACGTGAAAACAACTTCAACCGTGCCCAGCCCCCCCCCCCGCGATCAGAAATTAAATTAAAAAAAGTTTCTTCAACTGAAAGTAAGGAGCAACATCAAAACTTAAAAACGGACAGAAAATAGATTTTTACATGAAAACAACTTCAACAGTGCCCAACCCCCCGCGATCAGAAATTAAATTATAAATAAGTTTCTTCAACTGAAAGTAAGGAGCAACATCAAAACTTAAAAACGGACAGAAAATAGATTTTTACGTGAAAACAACTTCAACAGTGCCCAACCCCCACCGCGATCAGAAATTAAATTATAAAAAAAATTTCTTCAACTGAAAGTAAGGAGCAACATCAAAACTTAAAAACGGACAGAAAATAGAGGCTGTTTCAAAAAGATATCGGATTCATTAACTTTAGTGTTGCCAGTCAAATGCTATGAGTTTGAGAAAATTGCCTGATTATCGAAAAAATGGATAAACACCCTCCAAAAGTCAACAGGAATGGGATTGTCTTGAGGGGGGAATTTTCCCTGGAAGCGGGGGAGGGTATTTTTACGTGAAAACAACTTCAACCGTGCCCAGCTCCCCGCGATCAGAAATTAAATTATAAAAAAAGTTTCCTCAAGTGAAAGTAAGGAGCAACATCAAAACTTTAAAAAGGACAGAAAATAGATTTTTATGTGAAAACAACTCTAACCGTGCCCACCCCCCCGCGAGCAGAAATTAAACTATAAAAAAGTTTCTTCACCTCTTGAATACACAATACCGAAATTTCATTCAACTTTCATGTAAGAAAATTATGGAAAATACAATTCTCTAGTTCAAATGTGAAACTTAAGTCCAGTTTTGAATACTCATAATGATGAGGACTGATGATTCTAATTTAATATTTTTTTTCATAAAAACCTACTTTTTTTTAAACTTCGAAATTATTCAACTTTATTTTTTTATTTTATTATTTTTTTTTGTATGTATCTTAAAATGACAAAATATGCTTACGGTTCTAACAATTGTACTCTATGATTTATCAGAGACACGATGCAGCTTTCCCACTGGTACTCTATTGCAGGTTATCGACACTACCTAGTTTATTGCATGCATTAAATCAGTATTTCTTACACATTGGAACGATAAACAAATAAGTCTTATCTTAAAAAAAAAGTGAAGATGGAACATTTTGATAAAGCGTGTTCACATGACAATGTTATTGTAGCATTGAATACCAACAAGGAGAAGTATTTAAACTATGAAACAAGTACGAGTGGTAGCACTATTGGAAATGTATGTATGCATTGTCATGATAGTAAGGAATTAAATTTCTTTGGAATACTGAAAAGATTCCGTTTTACAAATGGTGGATATGTGAAATTAAGATCTCCGGAGATGATTGAACTCAAAGAGAATGCCAACATGAAGATAATCGTTGATGATAGAGGAAAACTACTTGCTACTGCTGCAGGTAACACATTACCAACTGATACATCCAATCGTCATCTTTTAGGTATTAGGATTCAACGGGACTATGAAAGGCCTACCCTTCTACGAATATCGTAAACCATATCTTGGCTACGTGCCGAAACTGTTACCTGTGTAAAAATAATGTAATAATAGACAGTGAAATTGCCAGAAAAATTAAAAGGGCATTGTCAGAAAATATCACTATGGAATATCAAGATAAATTGATGAAAATCAAAGTGCCAGCAAACGTTACGACCATTAATAAAACAGTCGATGAATCAAATAATAGCAAAGATGAAACGTATATTACCTGTCGGTGACACACCAGTAAATATTGTGTATGACTCAAAATGGAATAATGATTATTCTACCGATTACGAGTTAAGAGAAGACAATAGCTACAATATCAAGAGAGAACATGGTGAACTATTTTATGGAACGGATTCAAAATGTCCAAAGTTGATCATTGTTATTAATAATGTATCTTAATATATTTTTGTATTAATATTCTACATGGCGTTATTTCATTAAAAGTATATTATGCATTACATTGTTACGTGTTCATTATTTTTAGAGTAAGCTAGCATATCAAACGTTTAGAATGTCTATTAAAACATTGGAGATGTAAGAAACGGAATTCGCATACATCTATTGTCAGACACATGGGATAATACTGTTCAATAAACTTTTAATAATCAAAAAATAGTTTGGAACAAGAAAAAAAACCGTAAAATAATTTTATTAAATCAACTTCCACCCGCAGAGCAGGGGGGTGTTGGGATTGACTCATTTCGCAAAAAAGAATTTACTTTTTTTTTTAATGTGACTCCAAGACATTTCGTTCTTTTCACCGGCTTGAAATTGCATACAAACGGGCTAATCAGATGTTAAAATCCTTTTAATTGCTCAAAAATCAAGAAAGCAAGGAGGGTTAGGCTGCATTACTTTGCATTTTATTTATAAAGCCGATTAAGATGAAGAAATGTCTTCAACGTCAAAGCTATAAGAAAAAAAAAGTTCTGGATATTTTTGTCAGTTTGTAGTTTACGCGCTAATACCGATATCACCAACGATTATATTTGAAATTTCCTCAATTGTATAAAATTTGAATATAAACGGTTAGTTATAAAAAATAGTGCGATAAAAGAAAAAAACCTAAAATAATGTTGAGAAGTTATTTTAAAAACGCAGAGCAGGGGGGTGTTGAGATTGAATAATATAGAAACAACGAATTCAATTTAAAAAAAAATGCGACTCAAAGACGTTTCGTTCTTTTCACTGGCTTGAAATTGCATACAAACGAGCCAATCAGATGTTACAATCCTTTGGTTTGCTCAAAATTCAACAAAGCAACGAGGGTTAGGCTACATTATTTTGCATGTTATTTTTAAGGCCGATTAAGATGAAGAAACGTCTTCAAAGTCAAGGCTATAAGAAAAGAAAAAGTTCTGGATCTTTTTGTCAGTTTGCAGTTTATGCACTAATATCGATATCAGTAACGATTCTATTTCAACTTTCTCCAAGTTGATTAACTTTATCTCTAAACGCTTCATGATAAAAAAAATAGTTTGGGACAAGAAAAAAAAAACTAAAATAATGGATATTTTTGTTAGTTTGTAGTTTATGCACTAGTATCGATATCAGTAACGATTCTATTTGAACTTTCTCCAATTGATCAAATTTATCTCTAAACGCTTCATGATAAAAAAAAGTTTGGGACAATAAAAAAAAAACTATCGACCTAGTGGTACTAAAATATCGTAAGAGGGCTCATTTGACTGGAAATTAAAAGTTCTAGTGCCATTTTTAAGTGACCAAAAAGATTGGATGGTAACTACGCCGCCTCTCACGCCTCTTTTTTCCGAAATCGTGCAGTCGAAATTTGACACGACACACAAACAGAGTCATAGTGAGAGAGATATCCAAAAAGTTGGGTTGATCTAGGTTCACTTAGAGTGGCGCGCCAGGTTCGTGTGTCACTGACAGGTTCAATATACGTTTCATCTTTGCTATTATTTGATTCATCGACTGTTTGATTAATGGTAGTAACGTTTGCTGGCACTTTGTTTTTCATCAATTCATCTTGATATTCCATAGTGATATTTTCTGACAATGCCCATTTAGTTTTTCTGGCAATTTCACTGTCTATTATTACATCATTTTTACACAAGTAACAGTTTCGGCACGTAGCCAAGATATGGTTTACGATATTCGTAGAAGAGTAGACCTTTCTTTTATTGACCCTCCGTTGAATGCTAATAACTAAAAAATGACGCTTGGATGTATCAGTTGGTAATATGTTACCTGCAACAGTAGCAAGGAGTTGTCCTCTATCATCAACGATTATCTTTATGTTTGCATTCTCTTTGAGTGCAATTATCTCCGGAGATCTCAATTTCGCATATCCACCATTTGTAAAACGGAATCTTTTCGGTATTCCAAAGAAATTTAATTCCTTACTGTCATGACAATGCATGCATACATTTCCAATAGTGCTACCACTTCTACTTGTTTCATAGTTTAAATACTTCTCCTTGTTGGTATTAAATGCTACAATAACATTGTCATGTGAACACAGTTTATCAAAATGTTCCATCTTCACATTTTTTTAAAGATATGACTTATTTGTTTATCGCTCCACTGCGTAAAAAATACTGATTTAATGCATGCAATAAACTAGGTAGTGTCGATAACCAGCCATAGAGTTCCTGTGGGAAAGCCGCATCGTGTCTCTGAGAAATCATAGAGTACAATTGTTAGAACCGTAAGCATATTTTGTCATTTTACGATACATACAAAAAAAAATAATAAAATAAAAAAATAAAGTTGAATAATTTCGAAGTTTAAAAAAAAGTATGTTTTTATGAAAAAAAATATTGAATTAGAATCATCAGTCCTCATCATTATGAGTATTCAAAACTGGACTTAAGTTTCACATTTGAACTAGAGAATTGTATTTTCCATAATTTTCTTACATGAAAGTTGAATGAAATTTCGGTATTGTGTATTCAAGAGGTGAAGAAACTTTTTTATAGTTTAATTTCTGATCGCGGGGGGTTGGGCACGGTTGAAGTTGTTTTCACGTAAAAATCTATTTTCTGTCCGTTTTTAATTTTTGATGTTGCTCCTTACTTTAACTTTAAGAAACTTTTTTATAATTTAATTACTGATCGCGGGGAGCTGGGCACGGTTGAAGTTGTTTTCACGTAAAAATACCCTCCCCCTCTTCCATGGAAAATCCCCCCTCAAGACAATCCCATTCCTGTCGACTGTTGGAGGGTGTTTATCCATTTTTTCGATAATCAGGCAATTTTCTCAAACTCGTAGCTTTTGACTGGCGACACTAACGTTAAAGAATCCGATATCTTTTGGAAACAGTCTCTATTTTCTGTCCGTTTTTATGTTTTGATGTTGCTCCTTACTTTCAGTTGAAGAAACTTTTTTTTATAATTTATTTTCTGATCGCGGTGGGGGTTGGGCACTGTTGAAGTTGTTTTCACTTAAAAATCTATTTTCTGTCCGTTTTTAAGTTTTGTTGTTGCTCCTTACTTTCATTTGAAGAAAATTTTTTATAATTTAATTTCTGATCGAGGGGGGCTGGGCACTGTTGATGTTGTTTTCACGTAAAAATCTATTTTCTGTCCGTTTTTAAGTTTTGATGTTGCTCCGTACTTTCAGTTGAAGAAACTTTTTTATAATTTAATTTCTGATCGCGGGGGGGGGGGCTGGGCGCGGTTGAAGTTGTTTTCACGTAAAAATACGTGAAGCATTTTTCTACTCGTAAACTAATTTCTTAAACTAAATAGTTACCCCACCCTCCTCCCTCAGAAAGTTCAGAAAAAAAAACACAATAGCCTTATCTGTAGTGAAGCGTTTTTCTACTCGTAAACTAATTTCTGAAACTAAATAGTTACCCTCTCCTCCCTCAGAAAGTTCAGAAAAAAAACACACAGCCTCTACTTTCTGTCTGTTATTATTTTTTGATGTTGCTCCTTACTTTCAGTTGAAGACACTTTTTCTTTTAGTTTAATGTCTGTTCGCGGGGGGGGGTGGGCACTGTTGAAGTTGTTTTCACGTAAAAATCTATTTTCTGTCTGTTTTTAAGTTTTGATGTTGCTCCTTACTTTCAGTTGAAGAAACCTTTTTATAATTTAATTTCTGATCGCGGGGGGCTGGGCACTGTTGAAGTTGTTTTCACGTAAAAATCTATTTTCTGTCCGTTTTTAAGTTTTGATGTTGCTCCTTACTTTCAGTTGAAGAAACTTTTTTATAATTTTTTATAATTTAATTTCCGATCGTGGGGGGGGGGCTGGGCACGGTTGAAGTTGTTTTCACGTAAAAATACGTGAAGCATTTTTCTAGTCGTAAACTAATTTCTTAAACTAAATAGTTATCCCCGCCCTCCTCCCTCAGAAAGTTCAGAAAAAAAATACAAAAACTACTTATTTAACACAAAAACTTCGTTTTTAATGAGCACTAATTAAATAAAAACCACACGTAAACATGAAACTTAGACTCTCAAACCAAATAAAGCTATTTAAAAATATACAAAAAACTACTTATTTAACACAAAAATATCGTTTTTAATGGGCACCAAGTAAAGACAAACCACACGGAATCAGGCAACCGAGTCTCTCAAACCCCTTAAAGTTCTTTTAAAAGATACAAGAACTACTTATTTAACACAAAAATTTTGTTTTTAATGAGCACTAAGTAAAGAAAAACAAAACGGAATCAGGCAACAGAGTGTCTCAAACCCCGTAAAGCTCTTTTAAAAGATACAAGAACTACTTATTTAACACAAAAATTGAGTTTTTAATGGGCACCAAGTAAAGAAAAACCACACGGAATCAGGCAATCGAGTCTCTCAAACCCCGTAAAGCTCTTTTAAAAGATATAAGAACTACTTATTTAACACAAAAAATTAGTTTTTAACGGGTACCAAGTAAAGAAAAACCACACGGAAAAGCCTTTATAATAGCAGAGGAAGGAACATAAGCTCCTGGAATAACATAGGAAGGGGACATAAACTCTTATAATAGCATGGGAGGGTATCAAGAGGATTTGTTTTTACACTTTTCACAGTGTAGAATGTGTTACTAAAATTTTGTTGTTAATGGGCAACAAGTAAAGAAAAACCACATGGAATCAGGCAACCGAGTCTTTCAAACCCCTTAAAGATATTTTGACAGATACAAGAACTAATTATTTAACACAAAAACTTAGTTTTTAATGAGCACTAAGTAAAGAAAAACCATACGGAATCAAGTAACTGAGTCTCTCAAACCCCTTAAAGATATTTTAAAAGATACAATAACTACTTATTTAACACAAAAACTTCGTTTTTAATGAGCACTAATTAAATAAAAACCACACTGAATCAGGCAACTTAGTCTCTCAAACCCATTAACGATCTTTTAAAATATACAAAAACTACTTATTTAACACAAACATTTCTTTTTTACTGTGCACCAATTAAAGAAAAACCACACGGAATCAGACAACCGAGTCTCTCAAACCCCGTAAAGCTCTTTTAAAAGATACAAGAACTACTTATTTAACACACAAATTTCGTTTTTAATGAGCACTAAGTAAAGAAAAACCACACGGAATCAGTCAACATTCTCACAAACCCCGTAAAGATCTTTTAAAAGATACAATAACGAATTATTTAACATAAAATTTTATATTTTGATGAGCATTCAGGTACAAAAAACCGAATAGAATCATGCACCCGAGTCTTTCAAATCCCGTTAATCTTTTTTAAAATATATAATAACTACTTATTTAACACAAAAATTCTGTTTTTATTGGGTACCAAGAACAGAAAAACCACACGGAAAAGCCCTTATAATAGCATAGGAAGGAACATAAGCTCCTGGAATAGCATAGGAAGGGGGCATAAACCCTTATAATAGTACGGGAGGGAACATAAGCCCTTAAAATAGCATGGGAATTCCTATACATGCAAGTAAATAACATGGGAATTCCTATACACGCAAGCAAATAACATCGGAATTCCTATACACACAAGAAAACAACTTGAGAATTACTATACACGCAAGCAAAATAACGTGGGAATTCCTATAAACGCAAGGAAATAACATGGGAGTTCCTATACACGCACGCAAATAACATGGGTATTCCTATAAATGCAAGCAAATAACATGGGAGTTCATATAAACGAATGCAAATAACATTGGAATTCCTATACACGCAAGCAAATAACATGGGAATTCCTATACATGCAAGCAAATAACATGGGAATTCCTATACACGCAAGCAAATAACATGGGAATTCCTATACATGCAAGCAAATAACATGGGAATTCCTATACACGCAAGCAAATAACATGGGAATTCCTATACATGCAAGCAAATAACATGGGAATTCCTATACACACAAGCAAATAACATGGGAGTTCCTATACATGCAAGCAATGAACAATGGAATTCCTATACAAGCAATCAAATAACATGGGAATTCCTGTACAAGCAAGCAAATAACAAGGGAATTCCTATACATGCAAGCAAATAACATGGGAATTCCTCTACAAGCAAGCAAATAACATGGTCATTACTATACATGAAAGCAAATAACAAGGGAATTCCTATAAACGCAATCAAATAACATGTTAATTCCTATACATGCAAGCAAATAACAAGTGAATACCTATACATGCAAGCAAATAACATAACCATTTCTTTTATTCAAATCCCAACTACAAATCAAGTTATCGTATATTGAACAACCTCTGATTGGCTCATAAAAAATGCCCACGTCAAACGATACATTCATTGTGCAATTCTTATCAAAAACAAAAAGCTTTATGCCCCTTTTTTCCAATTAGAGTTACCTTTAGCAGCGACACATTCCTAACAAACTAGTCTTGACTAAAGGCAATTGTCCAAAAAATCAGAAACCAGTCTGATAGCACATACTTCAAAGAAATGGAACAGTGGATGATGCATGGGTGATAGACAACTTTTCCTACAACATCATTCCTAAATACGCAATTTGACAATTTCTATTTTTGGGTAAAAAAAAAACAAAAAAAAACACGTTATGATGAAAGTGCCTCAAACTGCACTGTATATTAAAAAAATGAGTGTCACATTAGAAACCCGTCTGCTAAGACAAGTGCCGTTCATAGTAATAGGTGACTGACCCTGGTAAGTCAATGTACCGGTTAGACTACACTGTATATTCGTGCCTCAGGCTTGTAACCGTCAATGTAATCGTGAAACTGTGCACACGGTTACTACTCACGTTTGATTCCATATCTGGAATGTAAAGGCTAGGAAGCACGAAAGGGTACCGGCATAGCCTCCCTGGTCGAAAAGCCTTAAACATGAGTTTTTCAATCTTACCTCTTGTATATTCTCCCTCCCATCCCACTAGTAAACTGATATTTTGAAGAAAAAAAATTGCAGAAATTTGAAAAAGAACCTGGAATCCCTCAAAAATGATGTCTGATCGAAATGAAAATTACACCATTGGAATCCCTGTCTAAGACTCTAAGCGGGAAAATTGCAGCCCCCAAACTTGAACAATGAGAAAGATGACTTTTGTGCACTTCTGTGTCCTCTTTTTTTCTCTCTTTTTCTCTTTTTTTCTTCGCCACTACCAGGGCACTGGAACATCATAAAGAGCTTTTTAAGGATTCATTTAAAAGTGAAGTTTCACATCTATTCGCTTTTTATAAATTTGACTATAGCGTCATCATAAAGTGCCATATGGCACCCAAAAATTGCCATTTCTGGAATGGATATCTGGGAATGATGAAAATGGTACTATCATAATTTCCATAGATGAAAACCCTTATCATGAGGTTTGCTATCCCCTTCTTGCATATACCTCCTCAGCCCCTTAATATATTTCATAATTCTTCTACTGACTAACAGAACTAGCAGGCTACAGCAGCATCATAGGTAGCTGTTCCAAGTCCCCTTTAAAAGTTAACTTTAAATTTACATGCTTTTTGTAAATTTGCCTTGATGACACTGTCATAAAGTTCCATTCTGACACCAAAAATGGCACTTTTTGATGCCATATCTGGAGTGAAAAGGCTAGGAAACATAAAAAGGATACAGTCATAATCTCAATGGTCGGAAACCTTAATACAGAGTCTTACAATCCTCCCTCTTGTATACTCTCCCTCCCATACTAGTGGTAAGTTTCATAAATAGTGGGCTGACTAGCAGAATTAGCAGGCTACTGCAACATCATAATGAAACATATAATGATTAATTTTAAAGCTCTCGATCGTGAGTAAGGGCTCTTTGTAGATTTATCTCTATAACTACATCATAAAGTTCCCTATGGCACCAAAAGTGGCATTTTTTGGTGCAATTTCAGGAGTAGAAATGCTGAGAAGCATGAAAAGGTACCAAACAAATTTAGATGGTCGAAAAGGAAAAAAACAGAGATCTACAATCCCTTTTTTAAGTGCTACCCCTCTCAGACCCATTAACAAACTAGTAAAGGGCAAAACTCAACCCACAGTAATTGAAAGCTTAAAAACGAATTTTGGAAAAAAAACTGTCTAGTGAAAAAAATTGCCAGTTGAAGCTGATACAGAAATGGTAACCATTAATTCGATTAATCTTAAGAGTTTTAACCCGTACTATTTTCCTAAATTTTTAGGATTCTGAAAACTAGTGCTTTACTGAAAACCGATCTTACTTGAGTTTTGGAGAGAATTAAAATTTTACTCAAAAATTTACAAAAATTTACATGGCCTGTATAAGACGATTGTGAACCATATATGCTAGTCTTTTACTTTCTGCACTGTACTTAAGGACTTTTCTGGTCCTAATCGTATTTTGTTGAGTCGACATTATATTTTCAGTAAAGCGCTAGTTTTTCATAATTCTAAGAATTTAGAGAAATATTGCAATTCAGTTTATTTGAACCAATATTGTACATTATTATGTGTTGCATTAACTGCAAACCAATAATTTTTGTCCGTTTTAATCTTCGCTCTTTACTTATATCAGAAAAAAAATAGTTTTTTTTTTCAAGTTTGACTCGACAGAATCCTGATCACCAAGTTAGTTTTTTTTTTAGTTTTTTCTTAGTTTTTTTTAAGTTAGATTCAATAAAATGTTTATCAATAATTGAATGCTTTTGTATCTGGTTTTTCCGTTTGCTCAGAGTAAAAAAACAGGGTCGTGACTGGCCTAAAGGAGCTTTTAGTACTTCAGTAATCCTTTCGTTACCATGATTACTATTTACGTATATTATTCTAGTTTTAATTGTAGACAACAATCTTTGTAGGTTGGTCAAAATCTTGATGCAAAAGGATTCGGAGTAGCCACCCCACTAGGATCACCTCTTCGCGAGAGAATAAACCTTGCTGTTTTAGACCTGAAAGAAAACGGAGATCTTCAAAGACTAGAAAATAAGTGGTGGTATGAAAGAAGCGAATGCTCCAACTCAGATAAGCAGGTTTGTTTTATTTGTAATACATACTTTGGTGCTATCTTTTCCTAAAAGTATTGAGAGTTAAATTATAACTTCGATTTGGTTTCATAAATCTGTGGGCTATGGATTAAATCAAAGAGTATGGATGAATTATAAGGGTGGGAACTGGCGCAGGTGTCGACAAAGAAACTATCAACGCCATCTAGTGTTTGGCGACACTTGACATTTTCTCCAGTGGAATAAAAAGAGTGGTTAATTTAAGTAGTGTAATTCGTAAAATTAGGGTAGTATTAAGTTTCTGATCTAAAATCGTGAAACGACTGTAAAGCTACAAAAAATGTCAAATGTCGCCAAGCGCTAGATGGTGTTGATAGTTTTATGTTGTCGACACTAGTGCCATTTTCTACTCTTATAAGTTACCCACACTCGTTGAATTAAATAACATAACATGCTATTGAATTTTTTTTAATCCTGAATGAACGATGCATATTAATGGGTACTGTTCTATTAGCTGTAAAACACGCGAGAAAGCCACTCGAGAAAAGCAAATATCAATTAGGCATTACCCGGTGTTTTCATATTAATGTTGCACCTCTTAATAATTTCTTTTTCAGACGAGACAAAAGAAGATAATGGTATAGGTGTAATAAGGAAAAAAACTAAATAAAACTTTAAAATAAACAGAAAAACGTCCTTAACTTTAAATTTACATAGAAAACACTTAAATTGCTCGAAGGAAACAGCTTTTTTGTCTAGGGCAAAAGATTCAGAAGAAATTCGCAAATTTAAAACAATTTGTTCTGACTTTATTGAAGTTTCCATGACAAATCGATTGAGTATCTTAGAATTTGTTTTTCCCGTCAAATTAGCCCTGTTTGAGTAAAAATGGATGCTACGTGACTCAAAATAGCAGAAAATACCACTTTGCTGTGGCGTGATCTCTTTCGGTGCTTAAAGAAGGCACTAATTTTTTCAATATTGTTTAATTTGTTTTTACTAGAATCACCTGTTTGATACGATCAGCCCTTTGAAAAAAAAGAACAAAAAAGACGCATCTGTGGTACTCATGCGAGAAAGTGATTTTCCTTGTTGTTTAGGGTAGGGGAATGTAACTTTTCAGTTCAGAGTCTCCAAACATGATAGTTTCAATGCAGAACATTTTATTTCAATCTGCCACCCTTTTTGAGCGATTTCGAGCTCTTTTTCAAAATTCTCAAAAGTTTATTTTCTCAATAAGTTTTGCTATTAAGTTAAGAGTTATATACTAATCATCGTTTGTGGATTACCTTTAAATGATAAACCTGTTTTACTAGCCCTCTACTATAAGTATTCAAAAGACTGTTTTTACTATTCTTTTTTTCAAAACACATTTTAATTAGTAGGGGCTGTGATTCACTCTCTACTAGGTTATAGCTACACATACGATGTCTAAACACCTTCAGTGGGGAACAATCTAGATGATTATGACACCATTATATTTAGATTACTTAAAAAGCTTAAAGTTGTGGTTTCAAGCCTATATCTGCAACAATACGGAGTTCTATATTTCCTCCGAAAGAGGAATCATATATGCATGTTATATTTATTCACCAACCAGCTACTCCCCTAATATTGTTGATCAGTCGCATGATTAAATATTTTTAACATTTTAGGAGACAGCGCAAAATGAGCTATCCCTAAGTAACGTTGCTGGCATCTTCTACATTCTAATCGGAGGACTTGTCTTAGCTATGGTCGTTGCATTGATCGAGTTTATCTACAAATCTCGAGTTGAAGCAAAGAGAAAGAAGGTATTTTTTGGCTGATTTAAATGTAACTGTTGGGTTTCTTGCTCCTTCCGTTAATAAGTAATTTATGTAATTATTTGATTACAAATATAAAGGTAATTTATGGATAAAGATGAGAAGATAGTTACTACTGACCATGTGTCTTATAAAGGAACAGGAAGTTCCGCACTTAATTCTTTTTCCACAAACCATGCCTTTTATTTTTATTGTGTAGATGTAGTATACCTCTGAAGTCCTAAAAAAAAATGCCTCTAAGTTTTTCTAATTGGTAGGAAACTGAGAAGTACACCTTTTCTGCTGTTTTCGAGAAGAAAGTAGTCAAAGTTTAAGTTTAGAGATTTTTGCTGTTTTAGCGATTTTTTTTGGATTTTAGTTATTTTATTCTGGTGGCATCCCTCTGTCTATGCATTTTGTGTCTCTTCTTCAAGATCAAGATCCCTCATCCGTGTAGATATATTTCTACATATATACATATATATATATATGTATATATATATATATATATATATATATATATATATATATATATATATATATATATATATATATATATATATATATATATATATATATATATATATATATATATATATATATATATATATATATATATATATATATATATATATATATATATATATATATGGATGTATATATATATATATATATATATATATATATATAAGCAACGAAAAGATAACTAAGTCAGTTTTAAATTGATTTTAAAACATCCTCCAAATTTGGAGCTATAGTCCAAAAATTGCAACACAAGCTTTTTCAGATGAAGTTAGTCTTTAACGCAAAGAACAAAGGAGGCCATACAGAACTAATAAAGCGTTTGATAATGTTAATTCTTCAAACACAACAGAGCAGTACTAACAAAGCAAGCTAATTTAGATAAAGCACATAGAGAATCGTTATACAAGACTTAAGAACAACGCAAATCATGAGTCTTCTGATTGAAAATAATTCACACATTAAGAATTGTTTTTAGTATCATGTGGGCTTTGACTAAATCTATGAAGCAGCTACTACTCCAGAGATAAACTGGCATGAAATAGCTGGAAAATGGACCACTTAACCAATGGTCATTAAAATCAAGTTAATGTAATACAATTCTTCACAAAGAAAGACAAATCAATACCACACAGTTCAACATGCTGGATACAGGGTAGTTAAGAGTGAAAACCTAGTGAAAACATACATGAACATCACAATGCATCGTAAAAGGGAGAGGAGATGATAGAAGAGAACCTCCCTGGTGAACACAATTTGCTGAAAAATCCTATAAGCTGTTTCAGAATACCAACAATTTATAAAACTGGGTCTGTTGCACCAAAAAAGATGCTTAAGTACGAGGGGGGGGGGACAAAAAAATTATTTAAAATACAAATTGGGTTCTAATGATTTAGACGGTTGAAAACTTTGTATACAACAATAAAAAGGCAAGAGCAGCACATGAATGCTGCTTCTCATTGACAAGTGACAAATTTGACTGAAGATTGTTTTAGATAAAAGAAACAAAACAGAAGACGTATAGTCTCGGAATAAAAAGGGAGGGAAGACTCTCCTCAATTTTATTTAATTAAACTTATCATATAGGTTGTTTATCTTTGGTAAATATCTTGAAAGTCATATACTTTCATTTTAATGTATTTACACTTTATCGCTTTACGCGATAAAATTCTAGAGCTGATTTAACCTTATATTTTTTTCTACCACTGCTTATCAGCCAGACTCCAGGGTCATTTAAATTTGTGATAACTCCAATAATCCTATAAGTATGGGAGGCACTCTAATGCTCTTAAAACATTTCTATTTATCCAGGGGTGGCTCGAAGGGGGGGGGGCACACCCCCTTGGTTTTTTCGAAGTCGTATAAGTCGTTTATTTTGACCTCATTGAAGTTCCTGGTGATCAATTCTGAGACCGTCTAAGTCAATGATTCCTATTACAATTTGAAATTATAAATTCATTGTTTAATAAAATAAATAATAACTCTGTTCAGAACTGGAAAAATTTTAAGCTGAAACAGGACTTCTTCTATCTTTTGGTATTCTAGAATATGCTTTCCTGATTGAAGTACTCTTCTTTCACATTTTTTTTAGCAGATTTCCAAGCAACAGTGAAGGTCAAAAGATAATTTCTAAGAAAATACTAGTAGAAATTCAGAAGGCAAATCAAATTAGGCTGAGCTTAGAACATGGGAAAATCTGATGAACATGAACTTTGGGGAACCTTGCCAAATTCTAATATAGGCACGCTACGTGTATTTTGGCTCTGCGATTTGACATTTGTAGGTTATGCTCAAGTCTGTTGTTCACAAATCTATGTTCTTTAGTTTTTTTTGTTGCTCGGGTCAGATGGAGTGATTCATGTGGCGTTATGCTACGCAACAAATCCATAGAAGATTCAGCAAACAAAAGAAGTGGGTTACACTTTTCTTTGTATTATTAATGACTAATTGCTCGTATAAGGAATCGACAATAAAAGCTACTTATCTTTCAGATTGCGTTGGACGACGCGATGAAGGCAAAGGCTAGAATCTCAATTACAGGTGGTTATGATCCACATGGTTAAGTTTGTCTTTATTTATGTGTTTTATATTAAAGTTTTATCCATTATTTTGCACTTCCATTTAGCCCAAATACGCAGAATTTTGTGTGTTAGCCTCCAATCTAGCCGTATATTTATTTCCTTGCAATGGTTTCACGTTTCAAAACTAGGCCATTCAATATACTCATCCCGCGGGAAGAAAATATTACTAGCTGTAAACTATGGACATTGGACAGAACTTATGGTTATATCTGCCTCTAAACGCGAAAACAGTCATTTTTCAATTTTGGTGGTGCAAAAGTCCTGTGTTGCAGTCCAATAGAGGATTTAATAAATTATTTTGGTCTTTAAATTTTTGAGATTCTTGAAAATATTGCTGATGGAATTTTACATTAGAACAGTAGTATTTTTAATTTTTTGCTGGAAAATCCCAAATCAGCATTTTTGCGCAATATTGAATAAGTATGCTATTAATATGCAGTTAAAAGTAAAGTTAGGGATTTTCCACTTTGCAATTTGCCTAGTAAAACTTTGGCTTTCAAAAATATAAGATATGATTTTTAAATTTTCATGTTTGATCTTAAACCTCGTCACGGGAATATTTCTGAATTGTTCAAATAATCCTAATGAATATAGAATTATTTTAACCTCGTCACAGGAATATTTTTGAATTGTTCAAATTTTCAAATAATTTATGCAAAATGTAGTTTTGTGTTAAATGTGTTTATAAATTGTTTTATCATTTGAGATAAATTAATATATCTAGAGTCTAAAAAAAGGTTTAGGTTAGATTGGGCTAAATTTGTCTATTTATGTCGGAAATGGGTTACAAATCTAACCCATCCTATCACAACCTGTATCATCATCAAACCTTGCATAAACGGAAAAAGTTGACTGGTAACGGTGATTAAATTCAAGGAGAAAAAGACATATTTCGGACACTCATCGGGGGAATGTCAATATTCACAAATTTTCGACATTCACGGTAACTGCTAGGCACACGTAGCTGATTTCAGGAACCGATTTCAGCAAAGGTGTATTCCACGTCGAGTGATTCTAATTAATGATGCTAAGAGGCGGGGCTTAGTGGTGTTTTTTGGTGATTAATCATCATTAATTACGTTCTGGACAAAGAATATACTAGGCCTTTAGAGCTGTAGGCTTGTAATTAATCGTATTTAATGATTATCGTAAATTAATTAATTAATGATGATTAATCAGCGAAAAATAGCTTTACTAGTATGCATGCATTTCACAAGTTTTACCTGACATAGGGATACCATATAGATTTATGGTAGAGGCTCCACTGTGCCGGGTAAAGAAAGTAAAGCTTCGAAACCCGTTAAGGCAGGTGGTATTTCTTCTGATGAGCCCTAATGGAAGGTTCTACTTGGAAATATTTTGCTAGGTTTAAGGTGCTTTTGCTTGTAAATTTACAACGACTTACATTTATTGATGACAACTTTACATGGATTTGGACATTTCTATTTGGTTGATGGTTCGGTTATACTGTTTGGTCCTAGGTAGTTGGATAGATGAGTAAGGTTAAAACCTCGTTCAAGTGCACATTTGTCTCAATTGCTGGATAAGGATGACAGTTTTTTTTTTTTTTTTTTCTTGCCAAGTAATTACCTCTAAAAAATAATATCATATCGTCTGTGCTCCAAAGGTACAAGAAATTTTTATTACGTCATTTTTGATAGATGGCGTTAAATAAATAAATACTCAAAACTTTGGAACACTATTTAAATTGTCTGAATCTACTTTAGTAGAAATAGATTTGTTTAGGTAGCATACCAAGAAAGTAGTGCTAGTATGAGATTGTATATTTTAACAAAAGATGAGTTTTATTTGCTTTTCCATTCAGCACTTACTTCATCAGTAGTTGGTTCATAATGCCACTTTGAAAGAAAACAATGCCAATAGGTACTTTTAAGGGGATGGGGACCCGGAAGACAATTGTCACGTTATTGTCTATCAAATTCGGAAAAAATTATTGTCACCATTTTCTTATCACAGTGTTAAAATCATAAAAAGGGATATTTTGCACCAAGATTGCAATGGTTTTCAGATAAGCATTGAGGGAATATTTAGTGGTTAAAGTCTCCATAAGGAGACACTTTAAAATTGGTCAATATATACCAAATCATATTATTGAGTTTCAAATAAAGTGAATACACCATTCGATGCCGATGCCGATTTTTATGCTGATTACAAATATAATAAGCATTTTTATCATATATGAATTTAAGCCCCCCCCCCCTATATAGACAAGAAATAACCTAACCTACCCCTGAAGGTGTGGGTATAGGGGGGGGGGCTGAAATTCACTTTTAAGATAATTGATTATTAAATTCCTAATAAGCATAAAAAAAAGGCATCAAATGGTGTATTCACTTTAGTCCTAACTCAATAATATGATTTGGTATATATTGACCTTAAAATTAATGTTATTTCAAGTACTCCAAAAAGTATCTAAGTATAAGTACCAAATGCTCAACCAAAATTGTATTTAGGTTTCAGTTATAAATGCTCAAATTAAATTGTATTTATGTACTCAGTACTTAAGGATAGGAAAACAGTAAAGTTCTACCAAATCATATTATTGAGTTAGGAATAAAGTGAGTACACCATTTGATGCCTTTTTTTATGCTGATTACAAATATAATAATCATTTCTATCATAAATTAATTTCACCCCCCCCCCTATATATGCCAATTCAGGGTTAGTTTAGGTTGTATGAATACATACCCTGGATATGTATCTATAGGGGGGGGAGCTGAAATTCATTTCCAATAGAAATGATTACCATATTTGCAATCAGCATAAAAAAGGCACCGATTGGTTCTTTCACCTTATGAATAAGTCAATAGGCTAATATGATTTTGTAGAAATTTACCAGAAAAACATGGCTTAAAGGCTTTTGGTAAATATTTACCAAATCATATTATTGAGTTACAACTAAAGTGAATATACCACTCAATGCCTTTTTTTTATGCTCTTTATGAATTTAATAATTATTTTTGTCCCCCCCCCCTATATATACCAATTGAGGGTATATATTTGCACAATAGGGGGGCGGGGAAAGTTTAAACTTACCCCTCATTTACATCAAAAATAAAATTATCTCCACCCCCTAATGTGCAAATATATACCCTGAATTGGTATATATAGGGGTGGGGGCTAAAATTTATTTCCAACAAAAATTATTGTTATATTTGAAAAGAGCATAAAAAAGGCATTGAGTGGTATATTCACTTTAGTCATAACTCAATAATATGATTTGGTAAATATTTAACAGGTTTTTTTGCATGGTAAAGAATATATTCTGATGGTCAGGAGAGAAACCAACTTTTGTTGCTCTATTAGTTACACTGAATAAGATCTCTGTTATAGTTCAACCTACAACAACTCATCCTTGACCATATTAGAGCTTTTATAGTAAATGGAAACACTAAAAATTGGGTTTTCATTCATTTAACCAATATAATCCTTCTAAAAATTATACCAGTATCATCTTTCATGGCAACTTCATTGGGTGAACACAAAAGGTGACATAAAATGTATACCATAACCAATTGTTATCTCAAATAGGCTTTTTTTATCTTTTCCAGAATTTTTTTTTTATGTTATCAGTCTGAGCACTACATTGAGCATTTTTCATATTGATGTAATAAATGGAATTAAGAAAATGAACCTTAGTTCCATTTTCTTGCATGCAACAACAGTCAGAATGCTTAATTGATGGTATCAATCTGTTAAGAAAGATATGGAACTCAAAATGAACAAAAAATTAGCTTTATGTGGCTGTTTTATTATATCTTATCTGAATTTAGTGAGTAGCATTGCTTATCAAACCAACGTGAACAATGCATTACATTTGCTTAAAATTAAACCATGAAAACTTCTTATGGTATTTGTCATAGCAGTTATGATAAAAAGCACATTTAATATCCCACTACTTTGACCCCTTTCAATTCTTTGCTAATAATAGATAACAATGCCTGAAAAATAGTCCTTATTTTAGTGAGAAGTCATGACATATTTGTTTAATTTTATTACCAAAAGCTTCTCAAACTTTTCATCATCTAAGCAGTTCTTTTTGCAGACAATATGTCTCCTACAGCAAAAGATATGTGTTCTATAGGTTCATACAGTCAATATGTCTCCTACAGCAGAAATGAGGTATTAAATATGATTACATTTATCAGCAAAAGCTTCTCAAATTTAGCATCATCTAAGTGGTTCATTTTTGCTGTCAATACATTTCTTGCAGCAGCAAATAGGCAGTCTACAGTTGCAGGTGATGAGAGAGGGTATTAAATATAATTACTTCTAGCAGCAAAAGCTTCTCAAATGTAGCATAATCTAAGCGGTTTAAGTTTGCTGTCAATATATCTCTTGCAGCAGAAAATAGGCAGTCTACAGTTGCAGTTTATGAGAGAGGGTATTAAATATCTAAAACAGTTTTGTAATATTTGGATAGTCTTTTAGAGAATCTATGGTCCTCTTTTTGTCCTTAGCAAACTTGAAGAATTCAACTTCAAGACTAGTGTCTAGATTTACTTCTTGATTACTTACTGTACCATCTATGGTCCTCTTTTTGTCCTTAACGAACTTGAAGAATTCCACTTCTAGACTAGTGTCTAGATTTGCTTCTTGATTACTTACTATACCATCATTTTCCATAAACAAAAATAAATCATTGGACTTGTGTGTACCAGACTTAAATTTTCAATTCCATAAATTGTATGAGTGTATTTGGACTATATTTTCATTCATTTGACATCAAATTCTAATCTTCACACATTCAGTAGGCAGGTGACTTTTTTAGGAAATATCAGCATTGATTTACATTCAAATTTGCTGCTGCAAAAATAGCCGGTTTGTGTATATAAAATTCAGGGTATATATTTGACCATCAAGGGGTTGGGATAAAGTTCATTGGTATACCTTAAGCAATGATAGTAGCGCATATTTTAGAATGTTTAGAAATAATTATCAGAGTTTTATAGTGTTTCCTTCTGGAGAGTGGTAATGCAACACTAATACCCCCAAATTATATATACTCAATGAATTCTTCTTCTTCTAATTCACAGCAGGCGGGCTATTCAGTTGATACTATTTAGCCCTTTTCTTTTTACTTCACTCTGTGGGCAACAGAGCTACTGGCTTGGTTGTCTCTTACTTATTAGATATTCTCAGATATCTTTCAGTAGATCTTTCGACTCAAGGAGTTCAAATATAAGATAATATACATCAATTCCTGTTCTCATTTGGCAGGTATACTTGGCAAGGCTCATTAATGATAACAAGATGTCGCGATTTTAGAAGCATTTGTACTGTTTACAAAGCAAGGTATATTGTACAGACGTAAGCTTATTGCATTCCAAATAGAAAATGTTCAATTATTTCATTATTTATATTACAATGCCTGCAAAGAGAGCACAGGGGAAATGAACCACTTGAATTAGAAAACTTATATGAGAATGCAAAAAAATTTAGTCCATTTGTTCCAGAACAAATTCTATGAAAAATTTTAGAAAGATACTTATTGGGAAAGGGGGAAAGGATAGGATTAATGTTATTAAAATTAATATCTGATAGCCTCCATTGGTAAATATCTCTAGTTGGGACTGGTCTCCCACTTGGCTGGTCAATATTTATAGCATTTTTTGCTATTTCATCAACCTGATGATTACCACTTATGCCAGAGTGGCTAGGAATATACTGAAAATAAGTTTTTATGCCAGTTGAAGCAAGATTATCTATAGTACTGAGACAGTGATAAGTGTCAATGTCCAACGTATACTGAGGAGCTGAGGTCAGCAACTCAAGGTTTAATAGAGGGTTGGCGTATACAACAATATTACGTGAATTTATTCTCAAAAGTTAGTGTAGCTGAAGGTATTTTAACACCTTGAATAATAATTTTAAATCTGCTATCATTAAGTGTGCGTTTTTATGTAGTATCACTTTCACTATAATTTTAAAATGTGGCATGACCGCACTGCTTTTTGCCTCCTCATTCATTTTTGTCCCATCAACAAATATTTGGAAGTGATTTTTATAGGTAATTGTATTAAGTTCTACAAATTTTTTCTGGACAAAAGCAATGGGGGTTAAATCTTTGTTCCACTTTGAGAGTTCAGTATTGATTATGGGACTTGACCAATTCCAGGGAGGGGATTGAGGGACAGTAGGTGCAACAGACTTTGCTGGTATGGGGAACTTCTTCTGAATATTGGCATACTCATCTGCAATGCCTCTATACATGGCTGGATTTCTTAACTAATTATGTAGTGTGTGTGAGCTATTTGATTCAATTTTTGTAAGATTTTTTGTCAAGAGAAAGCTACGTCTCTCCTTTATTCTTGTTAATCCACTCTCCATAAGCAGAAACTTGGTGCTTGTGGGTTTTCTAAGACCAAATATGAGACATATTATATCATTTTGTGTTGTTTCAATTTAGTCAATATGGGGTCTTATATGTGATTTATAAAACTGGAGTAATGTTTTCTCCTTACAGCCCCAGGGTGTGGAAAGAAGTCTTTTTAGTATATTTGTTTTTCTATAGCATTTTTTTATTGTGTTTGAAATGTGGAGGTGGAAATTAAGTTTTTGGTCAAGCATGAGACATAGGTAATTAATATGATTATCTTCTGGAATAGTTGTTTTATTTAGAGTTAGTTTTGCATTAAAATGGTTCGAATTCCGGTGGAATTGGATTATTTTTGACTTGGTAGGTGCAATGAGTAAATCTGAATGTTGAGAGAATTTTTCAAATTGGAAAAATGACTTTAGCAGATTTTACTGTGCTATCTCAAAGGTGTTACCAGATGACCATAGCACCAGATCGTCAGCATATTGTATATTTGTGTGGGGTAGGTTCATGTCCCAGAGATATAGGGCAAACAGGAGGCAACTGAGGACTGCTCCCTGAGGTAGGCCTTTGGTTGTTGTCTTTTGGGGTGAAGAGGCTGAACCAACACAAACGATGAAACTTCGCACTTCTATGAAAGATTTAATAAAAGATACTAGCTTAGGGGGTACTCCAAGGTTTGCAAGTTTGTTTAGAAGGATTTGGTGGTTCACATTGCCATATGCCCCTTCAAAGTCTAGGAAAGCAACGACTAGGACATTATTTTTTGAGAAAGATTCATTTATTGCATTAGTTAGTAAAATGAAGGCATCTGTTGAAGAGTGGTGTTTCCTAAATCCAGTTTGAGTGTGATGGATCATACTATTTTTTTCAACAAACCAGAGGAGTCTGTGATAAATCATTTTCTCCATTATTTTCCCCATCACAGGAGTAATCCTTATGGGCCTATAAGACTCAGGGTTATCTTTGGGTTTATTTTTCTTTAGGATTGGTAGGAGGGACGAACATTTCCATATATTAGGGAACATAGAAGATGCCCAACCGTGATTATAATAATTTAGCAGTTCTTGTTTGTATGAAGGGGTAAGATTCTTTATCCATGTAGGGTGTATATTGTCATAGCTGCCGCTAGTTTTGGTCCTAATATGATGTATTGCATTATTCATTTCCTGGATTGAAAATGGACTAGTTATATACTCGGATCCTTGGCGTGGTTGGTAACTTTGGTTCATAGGAATTGGGGACATTTTGCTTTGATTATTTGATGTTAGCTTATTAACAAAAAGAATGGCAAATAGCTTAGCTTTTTCATTATCATTGTCATAAAGGGAATTATTATGTATAAGCTCATACAGGAGTGGGTTGGGGGAAGTCTTTTTCCCACAGATGTGGCTTATGACTTTATGTATAATTGACTCATGTGTTTCTCTGGAGAGATTATTTGCAAAATTATTCCAGTATTTATATTTAGCATCTATTATAGTTCTTTTTAGATTAGATTCTGCTTGTAATTTTTTAAAATATGTAGTAGATGATGGTTTTTTTTATGAATTCTGTCCTAGCTGCCTTTTTTATTCTCCATTTATTTAGGCACTCATTTGTCCACCATGCTTTAGGAATGTGTTTAGGGAATGTTTTCTTAGGTGTTGTCCTGGGAATAGCATGATTAGCTGTATTTATTAGCAAAGATGTCAAGACTTCAGCATGTGTGTCAACTGTTGTGTTTGAAATGCACGAATTTTGGGTGAAACTTGTAATTTCATCATTTAGCTTATTTTGGAACATAGGCCAATTTGCTTTAGTGTTGATATATTTAGAGGTATGTGAAAGAGTTTCAGCAGATTCATATGGGAAGCAAACTATAGCAAAGTGGTCAGTATATAGACTGTCAATTTTAATTATATAAATTTTATTCAAAATATTTAAAGACACAATTTGTTGGTCAATTGTGGAGAATCTGCCACTTTTGGGGTTGAAATATGTATTCAGGTTTGGAGGGGTAGCAACAGCTAATTCATTATTATTTGAAGTCATAAGCTCAATGAATTTACCAGCTTTATTTGCTGGTCTATTCCCCCTCAAAAGGCTGTGGGCATTGAAATCTACACAAATAATGATATTTTTTAACATAATAGAATTATTTATATAATTAAAGAAATCCATGGCATCTGTAGTTTGGCCATTAGGGTTATAAAAGCTTATTATATAGGTTTTTATATTATTCAGCCAAACACTGATACCAATTGCATCAACATCATTTGCAAAATCTGGAAAATTGATGCCACAGAATTTTATATTATTTTTAACTAATAAAGCTACCCCACCTCATTTTCTCTCTGATGATCTATCCTTTCTCAGGATAGTATATCCCAGAGCTTTAATTTGTTGATTTTGGGTTAAATGAGTTTCCTGGAGGCAAGCAATATTAATGGAATTATTATTCATAAAAGATATTAGTTCATTTAACTTATTTTCAGTGAGTGATCTTACATTCCACTGGAGTATTATTATGTGTTGTGTAGTTGATTTATTTTTCAAATGTCTGTGTATCAATGTTCAGCTTTGTTAGAAGTAAAGCAAGATCTTTTTTTGCTTGAATGAGCATATCATCAGGGATGTAGATTTTTGCCAATTCTGCAATGATTTTTGTTTTCTCTAGTTGATGTATATTCATAGCCTGAACTGTATTACAGTTTAGAATGAATAAGCATATATTTGGGGATTGCATGTTTGGTTGTGCATCCTGTTTGCCAGTTAAGGGATTAATTCCTGGTAGTTATTCTTGTTTGTTTTTTCTTGGAAGGGGGGGCAGGTTGACTTCATCTAACCGGACAAGGAGGCTTGTTGACTTGGTGATTCCTTCTGATAGGGATTTGAGCTTGGGGGCTTAGAGGATGGTGTTTTATACGGGGTACTTGATGCATTGGTGGCGGGTGACTTGGGGGTTTTGGTTGGTTTCATTACAGGCTTTATTTGGTATTGTTGGGCAGCATTTGCTTCCATTGCTGCAAAGGGGTATGGGATGGCCTTCTCTGTTGCTATTTGGAGTGTTAGAGTTATTTTTTTATATGCAAGGCCTAGTGATTTATTTGTAAATTTGTGCGGGCCTTTGCAATTGATACATGTAGGTTGAGTGTTGTTGCAAGCTGTCAACTCTTTAGGATGGTATGCTTTACAATTACTACACTCTAGGAGAATTTCATTGCATTTGTTTGTTGTGTGTCCCAGTTTGAGACACTTCTGACACTGGATAGGCTTAGGTTTGTATTCCTTGTGTGGTTTGATTTGCCCAAATAGGAATAATTTTCTGGGACATTAATTTTTTCCTTCAGTGTAAATAAGAAGGATCTACTTGTTTTTAGGCCATTAGAGTTAGGTTTGCCTAATTGGGTAACATCTTCAACTGGGATTGTGTTGCCAGCCCTATCTGAGAGTCCTTCTTTTAACTCCTGAATGGATATTTCTGGGGGAACATTATAAACTACTATTTATGTTGGGGATTGTTTTGGGTTCCATTTAGATGCAATAATTGGGGTATTCAGAAGGGATTATAGGTTAATTACTGTGTCTGCTGAATTCTGATCTTGGACAGATATTAGCAGAGATCCATCCCGGTTAATATCAAGAGAGAACATTGATTTTAGAAACTTGAAAATTGCAACTCTTATTGCAGTATTCTTTTTTATTTCAAAGGGGGTAGTAGGAGTAATTTTCAATACTGGGTTTTCCCTGGGTTTTGTTCTTTACTAGATATTTTTCAAAACATGTTTTTAAACTTTTGGTTTCTATGGGCTCTAGTTTGCTCCTATGGCTCTTTACCATAATAATGCTAGAGTGTTGCCTCTGATCTTTGTCTTGGTAACTTTTCGTGTTCTTTCCTTGATTTAAAAAATATTTTATTACTAGAAAAAAGCCGTCAGTTTAAAGGAGCCCAAGAGAGTTATTTTTAATTTAATTCTTTTTGTCTTTTGACAGTTACTGATTTCAAATTTTCACCAATTTTAGTATAGGTATAGTTTTATCACTGAATAGCTGAACTTTTGTTTTAGTGATTGTAATTTCTCCACTGACCTCAATTGTTTTCCTTTTAGTGTTAAAAGGAAATCTCAATTAGTATTGTTGTATTTTTGGGTAATTTTTTTTATTGCATTGTTTTCTGATGATAAATGCAAGTTTGGCAACGTTTGCTGGTGAGCATCATTATCAGAGTTTTTGGGGCAATAAAACCTTACTATCGTGAATCATGAATTGTGTGTCCAACTGTGTCAATGAAATGCCAAACATCTTTTATTGTCAGTGCTGAAACTTTTAGTTAAGCTTTTCTGGGATGATTCCTCATATCCATAGACTCAAACAAGAGCTTCGCCAACAAGAACTTAAATAAACCTGTGCAATATTTTCCAAAAATTAATTCCAAAAAAAAATAAATAAGAGATTTATTTGTCTATATGGATTGTTTCTATGATATTTCACAGGAATCTCCTAAAATTGTGTATTGTTTTCATTAAAGTATTTTTTCTTAGAAAACTAATGTTTGACATAACTGAAGAAACAGAATTAAGGAACTTACCAGATTCTGCTAAATGTACTCTTGGCAAGCTTCTTGATAAGGAAGGTATCTATCATTATCATGGAACAACTGGGACCCAAGAAGAGTGGAAGACATTGATGGCCCATATTCCTGAGTTTATGCCTGTTACATCTGATAATCTGATTCATGGGAAAAGAAAATATAAAATTGAACACATTCAGTATGTAAGAATTCTTTATTATATGACAAAATTAGGCTGCATTATCATGTTTTTAAAGAACATACCTAGAACAAAATTGTGGCATCTAGGCTTCAGCCCCCCCCCTGCCAAAATTAAAAAAATATATCGAAAATCATTGGTTTATTAAATTTTTATTGCCCTGACCAGAAATTTTATTCTTAGAACCCTCCCTCTAAATGGGTTAGACTTAATCTTTATTATGTCTTGATTTTATTGATTATCCACATAGAATCTTGTCTTCATACATGATTTTGCTTCTTATTGGGCTTGCTTGCTATATTAGACCATTCACTAATTATACTACCTCTCTCGTTTGTATTCTTATAGCCCAAACTTTGAGGACTGAAATATTCATGTTTTATGTTAACAGATAGATTCATACAAACATAGATTATTTTCTCCACTGTTCATGTAATCGTTTCTGTATTGGAAGGACCTGCCAACCATTAGGAGAGAGGTTGTCAGAATATAAACTATGATCAACAAATTCATGTAGGCTCCTAGGCATTTTTGAGCCAAAGGCTTGAGTATTTTGAATGTTTTTTGTGTATTTTGAAATTTGTCTATGACTTAAATGGAAACGTGCATTAATTGGGGGAAATTTATTTCCACCCCATTAACAATGATCTTTTTAATTCTGATTTTGTTTGTTTCGTCTTTTATAATTTTTTGTAACCTAATGGAAATTCAAATAATGCCAAGAGAATAATTAGCATTCAGAAAAGCTTTTAAAAAATAAATTCTTCATAAAAAATATTTTTTGCCAATTTATAAAATACACCTGTAAACGAACTCGTTCTAAATAACAATTCAATTCAATTTGTTCAAATAAAAATAAAAACATAACACCAATAATAAAAACGATCCTGGAAGCGAACTTGTTGAGGACCATAGCAACAAAAAATTGAAAATAAAGAAGAGAGAAAAAAGGAAAAAAGAAAGAGAAAACACAAGTAATTAAATCAAATTGATTAAAAATTTAGAGAACTATAATAAAAAAGATTAGTAACATTGTTATACAACGTGCGAAAACTTAGGGATAGCTCGACACAGGAGGGCATTATATTCCATTGAAGTATAGACTCATAAACGGGAGATCCCTGGGCGGAATTCGAGACAAAATTGGAGACAATGATGGAGCGGTTGGATGAACGGAGACACAGGCCATCAGAATTATTACAATTAGAATAAGATAATAATTGGGGAGGAAGACTTATATGGTAAGCAGAGTATGCAAGGGATAAATTGAATTTTTGATGATTTGTTCAAAAGGGATAATACCAAAATCAGAGTACAAGTCCTGGATGGGATATAGTCGGGGCAGCCGAAAAACTGCTTTGACGGTACGGTTTTGGGCAGATTTTAATTTATTGGTAACTGAAGGATAAGTATTGCCCCAAAGAGATCTGCAGTATGAGATATATGGGTAAATAAGACTAACAAAGGGTGACAAGGATATCGGGAGAAAGAAAATAATTAACACGATTAATGATACTTACCTGTCGCAAGATTATGGCTCTGATGTAGGAAGCATGTGTTACAAATGATAAGGAGGAGTCTATGTGGACACCAAGAAACTTGGCATCTTTGACCTGTGGGAGGAGATTGGTAGAATATTTGAGGCCAAGTGCTTCCTGAGCTTCATTTTTTTTTGTAAGAGGTTCAAAATAATACAACCTGACTTTTCTTGCTATTAATTGTCTTACAGTTAATGAGACGCCACTCCTATACTCTATTCAGAAGGATTTGAGTAGAGGTGACGACGGATGGTAAATTAGGGCCGGCGATGAAAAAGTTGCTATCATCAGAAAAAAATACTGGATACACTGATCAATCCAGGTCCATAACCAAATCGTTAATATAAAGGAGAAAAAGTATTGGACCAAGAACAGAGCCTTGCGGGACAACCCTCCGGACAGGTAGGGGATGCAAAGTCACCCCTATCAGACTCACACTCGGTACTCTACCAGAGGGATAAGAGCCGAACCATGAGAAAAGAACTCTACGAATCCCTACGTTGTTGAGTTTACTTAATAAAACACCGTGATCAACCATGCCAAAGGCCTTAGAAAAATCCAGAAATAAGCCCAATACAGTATTTTTAAGGTCAAGTTAGGAGCGTATAAACTGTGTGGCGTCGATAAGTGCATGACCAGTTGAAAATTTGGAACGGAAACCATATTGGTGAGGAGAAATTAACAAATCTGAAGGATGAATCCAAAATAAAAAGGAAGAAAGACGTCGGAAGATAATTTTCTCGAACACTTTAGATATAACTAGGAGAAGTGAGATTGGACGATAATTACTTACGATAATTGCTGACTTAAATATTTCTGGAAAGACTCCATTGGTCATAGACCCGTTTGCTATGTGTACAATGGGCTCATAAACGTAGGAAGATACGGTCTTAAGAAGCTTATTACTTATGCCAAAGAAGTCAGGTGTACTACTGTTAGAGAGAGATTCGATAACTTGAAGCACCTCTTTACTGTCAGTTGGGGAGAAAAACATGGATCTGGGATTATTGCTAGGGTGTACTGACTGGGAAGGGGAACAGGAGTTAGCATTTGGAATATTAGTGAAATAATTATTAAAAGCATCCGGTACTGAAATTCGGTCAATTAATCTGCCATTGATGTCCTTAAGGTTAATAGGTACAGATCTTGAATTCTTTTTTTTTTTAAAGAATTTCATTTATTATGGACCAAATTTTTTGCAAGTTCCCCTTGCAGTGAGAGATTTTTGAATAATAACAATCTTCTTTTTACTTCCCGGACGAGTTTGGTATATAAGTTTTGTATTTTTATAATTAGTTAGGTCATAACGCTACTGGTTTTGCAAGCTAACTTATATAGGCTATTTGTACGGTATGAAGAGATTATCAGGCTATTGGACATCCAGGGGCGTACATGGGTAGTTTTTCGGTTTGATTTACGGACTGGAAAGGTTGAACTGATAAGATCACTCAGTCCCTGTGTAAAACCATTTGGGGCTAAATTAAAATCCTGATTATCCAAAACCTTGGACCAGTCAAAGGATTTCAAACGATCTGTGAACCGGTTCATATTCACAGTATTATATATTCTATTAGACGTAGCGGTATTAGTTCTAGATGGTTGAGTAGTTGGTAGGAAAAGATAGATTGGAAAGTGGTCTGACAGGTCAGAGAATATTATTTTGGAGGACAGGTGGTTTCCCAGGGAAGTGGATACAAAAATTTTATCAATTAAAGTAGTTTGTAGACCTAATAGGATCAACTCTAGTAGGACAAAGGATTGTGGGAAGAAGACCACTTGAGGTAAATGTTTCAAGGAAGGTATCACAATCATTATTATTGGTAACATTTATTAAATTACAATTGGAGTCCCCAAAAACTATTGCCTTCTTTTGTGGTAAATTATTAAAACTAGAAAAATCTCAAACAGATTACAAAAGAAAGGTGTCGGAAATGAGGATGGTTTATAAAACAATGAAAAAATAAAAGAACTCTCGTCAACAGTTATGTCTACGATTATTGAATAAATGCATCTATTATTTCTAGGTTGCGAGAATAAAGATTCACAGTCTAATAGCCTGGTGAATTTTAGACTTGACCGGATGTAAAGAGAAATGCCGCGAGAGGACTTGGTTAATTTTCTTTCAATATGAATAGCTTGAAAGCCAGGGAAGGAAATGTCATTAGTATCATAAATTTCTGAAAACCACGTCTCCGTTATTCCAATACGTCGAAAGGGCAGTAACCGTTAATTAAAATTAAATATTTGAAATTAGCCCACTTATCCTGTATGCTTCTGATGTTAAAGCAAATTACATTAAGTTTGGTCTCTTCCATTAGCTTAGGTTTTACATTTTTCACAAAATCAAATGTGCCGAGATATTCACAGTTTATTTGGTTTAAGGGGCTATCGGGGCTAGCTAAGGGGTTGGTGGGCAAATTATTTTGGTCATCGCAATAGTTAAAAACAACATTATTGCATAGTGATAAATTCGCGAGAAACGTAAAATCTTGTATAATAAACATTTAAATATCCATTTTGGTCTGAGTTTCATCATTTCCTTGATTTGAATATTGGAATTCTTCTTCAGCCGACAAAATTTCATTGGTGGTAATTTTGGACTGGGATGAAAAGTTTGCCGTTTTCTTCTTTGATTTCTTGCCTTTGACTAGGGCAGTGGCACCGACTACTGTCTTGGGGGTTGTGGCACTGTCAGAGCCTGTATTAATTTGATTTGCAGTTGTGTCTACAGGTTTAACTAGCTTCGCTGTGGAATCTATGTCCTTTTTGATGGTAGATAGTTGAGCTATAGCTGTTTGTAAAATGTCATCACCTAGGAGTTTAGTGATAGCTTTCTTCTTGAGAATATTTTTGGTTTCCTCAGGTTCATTACTAACCACAATTAAGTGACTGACTATGAGATAAGTTGCAAGCCTTTGTCATTCTTGGCTACTTTCAGATGGAGGGTATGATGTTGAAGTAAATTTAGGTAAGGGATGGGGGGACTGACTAGAACCTTGAGTATGAACATTGTTTGCCTCTTTTGGAAATGATATTGTCTTTGTTTCTTCTACAGCAACTGTTGCTTGGCTTCTACTGGGCCGATGGGGTGTGGGTTGCCGAGGGATTCTTGCAGCTACAACTGAGTAACATAGGTTCATTTTATCCGATGTTCTAAAGATTACGACTCGCTTTCGGTGAGCCGAGCAAGATTGTTTTTGGAGGGCTGTGTGTCCCTTAGGGTTACTGCAGAAAGTGTCTGCAGAATTTTGCAGAAAGGACTGCAGAAACTGCAGAAAGGGTCTGACTCAGGGCATTCACTAATTGCGTAGCCTGTTTTCCCACACTTAAGGCAAGATGGACGGCACTGTTTGCAGTGTTGTTTGCTGTGGCCGTGGGCCAGACAAGTGGAGCATTGTAGGGGCTTAGGCTTATAAGTCTTGTAAAAAAAGGACCTACGGTACAAGAATATTTCTCTGTTTAGCTCAATTTTGCAGGAAATGAGGATTGAACGGCTTGGGTGAAGGACTCCTTCTTTTTTTTAAACTTAGCCTTATTGCAGTTGAAGGATTGATGAGAAGGCCTGAAGAATCTATTAATTCAGTTTGTATTTTCTTCACTTTTACACTGGTAAAAACACCATACAGCACATACTTGTGTAACTTTTCCACATCTTTTTTTGTGGCTAAAATTTTTGATCCATCAAGAATTATTTCTTTGGATTTTGACAGCACATGGTCTTCCCCCTGAGAAGACGCAAAGTAAATATCAATAGACTCGTCCTGCTTGAAAACAAGTTCGAAATTTACCTTGGCGATCAGAAAGACAGCTTTCCCATTTTGCATTATTCAATCTTTCGAAAAGGTTGGCCATTGGTTTTCTTGATTGAGACAGTATAATAATTGGGGTAATCGGTAGTACTAGTTTCTGGGACACTTGAAGTGAGGGGTTGCACTATCACTGGCGAGCGAGTTTCATCCTTCTTCCTCTTTTTGCCTGGCGTCTCACCTCGTTCATTAGAGTTAGTTGCGGCTAAGGCCTGAATGCCTGGCAAGTGCTAACTGTTTTGGACCGCGTATTTGGGGGGAGGGGGTCTAGGAAGAGTTTTAGAAGTAGGTTAGAATGGCGAATGACCAAGGGTTTCAGTGGGAGTATCCTTCTCGGGTGGTAGCCTTAGGGGCTGCTTTTTTCCCTACATTTATTCCGACGAGACACTGCAGATTCATGAACTGTTAATCAATCTTAATTCAAGGTTACTTGACCAAAAGTAAATATGACAATTTATAAACAGCGATAACACCAATATATTCAATGTTAAGTAGGTTAATCACTGGCAGACAATATCCAGATGGTTTTCTGATGGCAATGAACAATTAATATTCAGTTATGGAACTAAATTATTCACTATGATAAATAATAACTCACTTTGTATGAAGTGAGCAATCCCTCACAATTAAATCCTTAAGTTAATTACGCAATTTAACACAGTACAGTACAAAAGATAATCTGATTAGGTTCGTAAGTTAGTTCTTTTTAGTTCAGATACTAAACTCATAGTGTAGTAGTTTTCATTACTGTTGTCTAATATGTATGTCTTGTATAGTAGTGTAGTAGTTTTCATTACCGTTGTCTAATATGTACAGTATGTCTTGTCTGATGCACAGGCACATATCTTGTGCGTAGTTAAGTACTTTATTACGTTTTTTTGCCCTTTGAATTCTACTGTAATAAAGGGTTTGCAAAGGACCAAAGGCACCAGCCCAGTTTGAAATCTTCTTTTATAACTTGTGCTAATATGATAAATAAACATTAACTATATTTGAGTATTATGTCTAACATTTATATCAATTCAGTTTGTTTTTTTTTCATAGAAAGTGGAAATATAAACATTTCTTGATTTATGTTCGATGGTACCTACAAAGAAAGAGACAAACATAAGGATGACATACGTTTTCTGGTCGCCTTTGGCACCGAGCAAATTTCGAACCTTTTGGTTTGTAGGCAAGTGGGTTTATAGCAGGAGGGAGGAACAAGCCGCCGATCCTAGCCCCACCCAAATGCTATGGTATTTACAATTATTTTCATAAGACTCACTTGTCTTTTTCCGTTTTGATAGATTCCCCCCCCCCCTGCACACACACACACAAGCATCAATCTGTTGAATATGGTGGGCTAGGTAGGCCCCTAGCCCAAATACTTATCAGATCAATGTCCTTTTGTTATTTTTATAATTTGTCGTCTTGCTTCCTTCCTTTTTCTTTTACCTTACCTCAATTACCTTAATTCGCTATTCGGAGCGAAATAAGGACCAATGTTGGATCTCTTTGGCTCCGCTGTTGAGATGGCAGTCAAAACGTTTCACACAGAATATAAAAGAACAAGGTTGTGACTGTGTTTACAGCCCAGTGACATGCTTTCCGACTACCAGTGTGCTAGGATAGATGCAATTTAAGCCCACTTGGTAACGGTGACCACAGATAGGTATGATCAAGGGGACCATTCTTCTGCAGTTTAGAGTACACACCGCCGCACAAAGTCAATTTCTGATAGAGTATACGAGTTGGTTGGGTATGACAAGCGGCAGAAGCATCCTAGCACAACTATTTTTTATATACATATATATTAATCACTATTTATAAGACACAGATGATGGGCAGCTCCAGTTGTATTTTGGAGGTTTGGCTTCCCATTCTTTGTCGAGTCTCCTTTTACAAACTTCAGCTGATGTTGAAGACACTGTCTCCTTGCTTAAATGGTTCCAATCATTAATGACCCTTTGGCTTAAGAAGTCTTGTCTGATTCTACAGTCAACTCTGGGCTTATGAAGCTTCTTAGAACGACCTTGTGTTTGTCTCTCGTTAAGTAACTGGGTAAAGAACTTATTTTGGGGTTGGTTTACAAATTTATATGTGAGCACTTGCGTCAGAAGATCAAAAATAGGAGTTTTAGGTTAGACAGCCTTTGACTATATGGTTTCTCACCAAGTCCAGAGATGCACTTGGTGGCCCTCCTTTGTACACCTTCAATCAACTGTATATCACCTTTGTAAAAAGGACCAGCGAGACAGGTTCCAAAGTCAAGAACTGGTCTCATAATTGCCTTGTATATCTTCAAGAAGATTCCATGTGATCGGCTAGTATGTCTTCTTTTAATAAGTCCAAGGCTAGAATTTGCTTTGGAAACAGTTTGTCCAAAGTATTCAAGGAAAAGAACGTTTCTTATTTAATACTTTTACGAAACCCTGACTAATGATGACTCAGAACCCATGATATTTTTGTCTCTTTTTGGTCTGGACTTTGATTTGGAACAACTGTTATTATTTAAATTTTACCTTGTTTAGAGATAGATTTGTCCTGAAATGAAGAGGCGTAAATTTATCATTTTCGTTGGTTGTGGGCTATTTCCTCGTAGTGTACTTGGCATGTTGGTGTGGAACTTGAATCTTCAAATTTGTCAAATTCGTTTTTCCTGCTTAGGCTTTTGCTTTTAAATTATGTAGGAAATTTACGCATCTTCATTTGAATAAATCTCATTTTTTTATTCCGCTCCCTATTCATAGAATTATTGGTGAGAAGTGAATTCAAGTTCAGCTATAAAATAGAGTAGCTAGTTATGGATATTATTTATTTAAAAATACTTCAAATCAAGAATGTATTCCAGCCTCTTTCACATGCAGTTTTTCAGTAGAGTTAATTTGTTTAATTTATCTTTCTCCATTTAGGATGATTGAAGAAGAGAGCAGGCGTCGAGGATTGCCTCCATTTAAGCTTCTCTTGGGAGAATGGGGAACAAGTGGCAGAAAGAGACCAAAAGTGGGGGATCTTACTCTATTGATGAAAGCCCTAGATATGCATAGAGCTGCATCTTATTTAACACGAGAGCTATTGAAATGTACGTTTTGTTTTTATTTGTATTTTTTAATGTCAAAATGACCAGCTTCAACTTCCATGTTGCAAGAATAAACTCTTTAAATAAACTATAAGGTCTTTTCACCGAGCGATCTCTCTAAACCAACATATGATAATAAGTCCTTAGTTAGACTTAACGATCTGTAAACCGAAATAATTCTTATTTGGATATGCTTGAACTATTAAAGTCCTTAATATAAATTTTTTTTTTTTCTGAAACAATAAAGTAATATATTATTTTAACTGAGCAATTCTTACCGTATATTTAATAACTTTTGTTTTGCTTTAAGCAATTCAGCTTTTGAACCAATATAGGAATTTTAGTTTGACCTTAAAAAAAAAAAAAAAAAAAATCAGTTTTAAGGATCGTGTAAAAAGGGTCTTATGCACACAGATTTCTTTTTACTTCTTTTAAAAAAGCGTTTCTAAAGTCCTTGAATAAGTTATCGCTCTTTCTTAAAAGATGACATTAACAGCACTTCCGTAAATAAAGTTTCAAATGATGAAGCATATGCAAGGAAAAACTAGTTATATAACCTTGTATAGTTGTACACTATTGCGTAAACAAATTTTTTTTATTGGTTTTGAAAATATCAGAGTATCGCTTATCATGTTTCATGGTGAATTACTGGGCTGAGCAGTACTTCCATTCTAAAAAAAAAATACAAGAAATGGATTGATTCTTGGATAGCCTCGAAACAGGTATCGCTCTTCCTGTTTGGAATTCATGTACTACCAGAAAGATGTGAAAAAGTTGTCTCTAGTGACAGGCAATACTTTAGGTGAAATGTTTTTTACCTTGGATTTTAGATACCGTAAAGCATTTATTAAAAAAAAAATTAAAATTTATTCATATACCTTTTATTTGGTAAGATCAAAGGCTAAGAATTGAACCTCTTCAGAAGGAGACACGCTAGAACAGAAAGAGACACATTTTTAGATTGATAATTTTGTGCTCATTTTCATGGTTTGGTTCGCGTTTATGACAATTCAATCGCAGAATCCCTCTAGTGGTCTCATACAGCCGTAGGCTATGTAGAAAAAGTAGCATAATTGTTGATAAAAACTGATTAAAAAATGATAAATAGTATAACCAGGAAAATATTCCCTGTATAACCAGGGAAATATGATTCATTGATAATTGCTGTATATTAAAAAAAAAAGAATTTCCTAATTTTTTTGGTTAGTCTTTTTGCGTAACCTGGAAATATATATGACCATTAGAGCTTAGAGCCCAAGTTAGACCATTATGTTGCTTAGGGCTAGGTGGGCTGAAGTAACTTCTAACTAGGGTGGTTGGGGAAAATTTTTCAAAAACGTGAACCAAGCCATGAAAATAAGTATAAAATTACCAATCTAAAATGTTGGTATTTTTTTCTGGCATGTCTCCTTCTGAAGAGGTCCAAATCTTTACCTTTAACAAATCGAATCTGTAAAATAATAGCTCTGTAGAGGTATAATTTTTAAAACGTGGTTTTTATCAGTCCACGGTCATCTCTATCAAACTCTGTCGAGCTCGCTTAGTAGCTGCAATAAAGAGATCTCCAATCCTAAAAATTTGTATTGTTGAAATACTCCCAGACCGATTCATTTTGTGTTCTAACTAGCTTTCTCTTTTAATTTGATAATAAATTCCTGGTCCCATGTTGGATTCCCAATAATACAGAGGGCTTGAGGCTTCAGGGGGACGGGAATGGGTTTTTCTTTCTAGCCAAAGGAACCTTAGGACTAAAAATTCGACCATTTATAAACCAAAGTATACAGATTCTCACGCCTTTCCATAGAGCTTTTTGAAAGTTTCCTAACTATTCTCAGACACGCTATATAGATGACTTTGTCCTTCTGTTCTTCGTAATGATTTAATTATTTTATGTCATAGATGATACTCCGCCTGAAACCGAAGACGAACTTGAAAAGGTGATGCTTAATCTTGAAGGATTTGAGCCCCAGTTTACTGATCTTACCATCAGCGAAGCAAAAAAATATATCCTAGAAGAAGATGAAATTGACATTGAATCTAATTGTAAGTATTAAATTAGAAAATCAGTTATCGTGATTTAACATTCAGTAATCAGCAATTTTATATACTGGATGTACATACAGAAACATCATGTTTTTAGCTCGTTTTCTGTAACAAAGAAATAAAAATCAGAACATAGTTGTCTCAAGTTGTAGAACATAGAACGTAGTTATAGAAAATAAAACATCCCACCTTAACATGAGTCCCTGAACCAACATGTAAAAGAGTGGGTTTGTATTTGAAGTGGCAAAGGCAAGGGAGCTTTGGTCCCCCTCTCAGCGGAATTTTAAAATTTAAACTTTCTTACGATTTCTTTGGATTATCCTCTCCCCCTCCCCGTCTTTCCTCTGAAATAAATGTGTATATATTTAAAAGAGGCCTTAAGCTAATTCTTCCCTCTCATCTAGTCTTTGTTTGTTATAAGATTTAGTTTTCTTTTGTTTCTTATTATAAACATAAATTTAGGGATCTGCAGATAACTCAATAACTAAAGAAAGAGTCAGGGTAAGGGATATTTTGTTGCCTTGCATGCTATTGATTTTAAGAATTTAGCCTTTTTTTTATTTCCATTGAAATATTTAATTGGAACTGTTTCAAACAGGATTGAACCTCCCGAACCAACTTGTTTCTGAATCTGAACGGGTTTTCCAGCGAAAGAAAATACCTTTAAAAGTCAGTCATATAATCAAGCCAATACGTTTTTTTTGTCAGATTTGACTCATAATTTTCAATATTACGGCTAATTCTTGTGGCTTTTTGGAATTCTACGCTCCCCCCCCCCCCGCCTTGGCACCTCGAGAAATAAGTTTTTTACTATATTTGTGCCTGCTTTGAAATCTCGAACTATTTTATGAAATCCAACCCACATGTGGACTTGGTAGAGATCCGGCATATTTCAACCCAGTACATGCGTAACTAGGTACATGTGTAAATTAATTTCCAATCTGTCTTCATTCTCATTAATTTTTGTGGACTAACCCTGTAATATTGGTGTTACCGATGATAATTCCCTTCTTATGACAGGAGAAACTTTGTGTGAAACATTAAGTATAATATTAATATGTTTACCGACACAAAATGGGGTGCATGGGAACTTGGGGACCCTAATCCCAATTAGCCTTCCTTCTGAAAGTTGAGTGGTGGTTGTGGTCTCTCTTGCTCCCGGGGGAGAATCTTGATTAGCCCCCTTCCCATCTCCCACGAAATTTTCAGTCCAAAATTTAACAAAATTTTCAATTATTAAGAAAATCATCTTTAGTTTATTAATTAATTAAAAAATTTTAATCTATTATTTAAATTATTTAGTTATTATTAATTATTTTAATTATATTGTTTAATTATTTTTTGATTTAAATAATTAATTATCCGATTAATCATTTTCATTTATTAAGTGCAGCCTCTACTTTATTTTAATAAAAATAAAATTTGAAAAATTTCAAAATGATTATAACCGTTAGATTATTTATCTGAAATTTGTGCTCCTAAAGCTACTGCATCCGTGGCAAGTGGCCCTCTCCCCCCCTAAAACTGCTCCAATTACCCTGCTTTCATTTATCGCCCTAACTTTTAATGAGCAGATGAAGAGGCTGACTAATACAAATACCGTCATATTGCCACCATGGATATTACCTGGAGCAAACATGGAACGTAAACTAGTAGAATTATATCAGTTTTTATTTGTCTATACTATATCTAATATATTGTTCAGAACTGCATTATAATTCTTAATAATATTTTAATTTTTTTTTGTAGATACCAATGTACCACTTGAATTATCCCCAGCATTAATAAGAGAAATTACCGATAATTTCAACGAGAGAAGCTTCAAAGATGGTGGTCGGAAGATGGATGGACGCGGTTTATTTGGCTCTGTTTTTGTTGGCGTTGTGCCCTCCAACACGGATGACAATATGATGCATAAACTACGAATTAAGAGCTTAAAGTAAGCGTTGAATTTACGTTGAGCGTAGATAATGCTGTCGATTTTGTAGTCCAATTTTGTTTTCATTTTCGGCTGGTTAAAACCATTAATCTTATTTTATAACTCATGACAAAGGTAAAAAAATGACAAAATTAAAAGAGAAGAAGATGGAAAAAAACATAGGATTTTAGACCAGTGAAGTTTAGAGAAGAAACATATATTAAATATTTCGCCTGTATAAGTGAACCACGAAGTACTTTGTTTTTTTTTACTGGTAGTACTTTGTTACTGGAAGTACTTTTTTACTGGAAGTACTTTCTTACTAGAAGTACTTTCTTACTGGAAGTACTTTTTTACTGGAAGTACTTTGTTACTGGAAGTACCTTTTTACTGGAAGTACTTTTTTACTGGAAGTACTTTGTTACTGGTAGTACTTTTTTACTGGAAGCGCTTTGTTACTGGAAGTACTTTTTTACTCGTAGTATTTTGTTACTGGAATGTTCCAGCCCAAAGTCATCCTCGGCAGAAACGAAAAGGAATAGTTAAAAAAAAGAAATCTATGACATCTACAATCAGTATGGACTTGAAAACAAGCCAAGAAGCTGATAACCAAAAGACTAAAAAGAAAATACAAAAAAAGTCAAAGGAGGATAAGAAAAATCTAGATGTACAGTTCATTGATGTTAGTAAGTTACTCTTGCGTAATCCAGCCCAGTATTACCAAATATCTAGTACAAGATAGCTTATCCGACATAGCAAAAGTATGCCGAAGGCACCAATTTTAGAGAAAAAGTTATTCGAAGGTGTAACTTAAGAAAAGTTTTTTTGAAAGCATTTGAAGAGTTCATGCACAGTCATTTCTACAATCGCCCAAACGGCGAATATGTCCACCTGGCAACATTAGATCTTGCCTAAAAGCAAATCAATGTAACAAAATGAAATAGATCAACTTATTAAGTATAATGTGAAATAATACTCAAGCTAGCGGTGATAAATGTTAACACCATAATTTCGGAAAGCTAAAATTTCAAAAGCAACGAAGAAGTCTGAACAAAAAAAAAACAGTTTTGCTCATTGGTTTAACTTTGGGGGTCTTGGGAAGGCTCTGCTCCTCCTTGTTGTATTCATAAAAGTTCTTGAATATTGAATGTTCCGTAATGGGTCATTGCCCGGGTACAATGAAGGACCTGTGGCCATTGGAATGGGGTTTTGCAGGCAAAAAGCTGGCCATACTAGCTCCCAGTCATTAGAAATTGAAACTCTTTAGGGAATTAAAAAGTACAAGAATTTCATTATTCATATAACTGTAATATAAATTTCTGTATTTATTTTTTTAAATCTCCTGAAATCATATTTTTAGAACATATATAAAACACAATAAAACTGTAGTCTAAGGAATTATTTTAATTAACGTATTTAAAATCAGCTAAAAATCTGCAATAGGAATACAAATACATTTTTAGCTCTATTTCCTAAAAAAAAAGAAGAAAAAAACAAAAATTCCACTAAAAATGAATTTTTTAAATCCTCTGTAAAAGGTGGACATAGCTTTAGCTGGAGCTGAGTTCTGATCTTATATTAGAAATTGGGAAATATTTTATAGAGATCACATGTTTTTTTTTCAAAAACATTAAAACGATATTATTATCATGGGCTATTGATTAATAATTGCCTTTTTCACAATTGAGAATGCAACTTTTAATATTCTCCGGTATTTTCATTTACTTTATTCCTTATTTTCTTTTTTTATTCTTTGTCCATTTTTTTGACAAAAACAAACATTCTCTGTTTTTTATTCTTTGTTTCTTTTTTTATTCTTTGTCCTGCATATCTACAAAACCAAATTTGATGGAAAATATGTATACCTGTTTAGCATACATTGCAATTAGTGATATCTATATATTTTTGAAATATTGAGGGGGGGGGGTAATATTATTTCTTAAGTCGTAATATATGACCGAATTTCAATACCAGATTTAATTCCACCATGTCTGTTGCCTTTATTGGTTGCTCTGATTTGTCTGTTAATGATGAAATTCGATTCTACATTTACTGACTATAATTGTAATTAAAATAATTGATATTATGATTTATATTTGCTACCAAGGATTCTGAACTTGCTATTTGTTGACGCTTTTTTTCTGTCCATATTTGTATTTAGTCGTATGATTTTCAAGACCTTATTCATCTTTGTTAATTGTCTTAACAGACAGTCGTAGTACGTGTTAGAATGTTTTATTCTTAAAGGAATAATAACATAGTATACTAATGTACTTGAACTTGAACTCCCCAATTTTTAATTTTTTTTTTTATTCATTTACAAAATTTTGCTAAAGAACAATTTTGTTAATTTGCCTGGTTGATTTGGTGGAAGTAGCTCATCCTAAGTTTAAAAGGTCTGCGACCAAACTAGTTAAAAATTGTACATGGAAAAAAATGTGACAACAAAAATTAAATTCAAGAGAAGAAAATTTTCGGCTAGTGAAAAGGAACAATGAGAGACGAATATATCGAGGAGGACGTCCACCAAGCTGCCGTCAGTGCTAAATGATAATAACGACCAACCTTTCAAGAGAAGTTGTCAAGCAAAGAAATCAAATTTGGAAACAAAGAAAAACTTACTAATTTTGCTGCAAAAGGGTGACTGAATTCGAAAAAAGCATGCATATAACTTTTGAGGGTAATCTGGCAGGGTTAAGTTTTGTATTAATTATATCCATTAGTATTGGCGTAAATGACGTCATAGCTATTGTTTTCTACTGTCTCCAAATTTTTTAGTTTCCCTGAATTTCCTCGAAAGAAGATTGGGTTCTCCGAAATCTCCCGGAAAATTAACGAAAACAAATATTATTTTGAATTAATAATCTTGCATTGTTAAACTTTAATTGTCAAGGAGATTTCGGAGAACCTACTTTTCTACTAGGAAAATTCAAATATAGTGGAAGGATATATTGACGCAGCTAGTCGATTACTTAGCTTTGATTCCAACAACCTTTATGATTCCTACTTTAAAAATGTAAGGGTGTGCTCTAATTCTCTCTCAGTCAAATTGCCATATACAGGTCATATAAAAACGTCCCCTACAAAGTCATTTTCTTTTGCGACTGAATTTTTCGATGAAAAATTACAACAAAATTGATTTTGCTGTCAAGGCTGTGAAGGGCCAGGGCTGAAAGAGAGATACAAGAGACATTTTGTATGTTTGGTAATGTCAATAGCCATGAATAGAATTTATGCACAATTAAATATCTTTATTGTTAATTTAAAGTAATTTTTTGTCTTTACATTCACTTGCCGTCTTGATTTCAAGTAGTAAGGTGGCTCGCCTTTTATTTATTTTTGCCTTCAGTATTAAGGTTGACTCAGTTAATTTCTTTATTTGCTGACTTCTTTAGGAAGGTTAGTTGCTCATTATTATTTAACACTAAATACTGCTAGGACTTTGTTCAATTATCTCCTTTTCTTTCATTTTCCATTTCTTTGACTCAAATTTTCCCTTTTCGAGTTTCTTTTTTTTTCTAGGTTTTATCATTTTTCGTTCACCCTGGGAGATAGTAAGGACCAAAAAAAGCTTTGAAAAACAGTTGTCTGTTCTGTCAAAATTCAATCATTAATTGTCGCCTGAGAAACTTGTTTATATATCTGGGATGTGTTTGGCTTAGAGTTAAGAATTTTCTTTCCATAGCGCATGGCTAGCGCTACTTATCATACTTCTTACTTCAGAAAATGGCTGAAATTTTCAAATCCCGTTTTTAATCCGGCTAATTTTGGAGACTCGTTTTAAGATACGTTTTCAAAGCTAAAAAGAATTCAGGATCCTTTCTCTATTTTAAAATATATCATATTGAGCACAGGGCTTTTTCTTATGATGGTAAGGCAAGTGAGTAGGAACTCGGTGTTCCTTTCGAGTTTTTTTTTACAGTGTTTATTTATTATATTTTGTTGAATGCTTTTTTTGCAATAAATTTCTCTGTAATTGTATCTTTGTTGTGTGACAGATTTTTACGTCGTAGGAAGCCCAAGGATGCTATAAAGTTTATCTAAGGGCTTATATTACTAAAATATGATTTTTGGTCTTTTTTAGATATCAACCATTCAGATATGAGGATAACACTACTAGAGTTGCCGTGAAACGACTTAAAGCTGGAACGGAAAACGAATATACCAAGAAAATGTTCAATGCAGAAGTAGACGCTCTTAAGAGGTAAAATTCTTTACTGTAATTAAAGTAGTAGCCTATTCAACTTAGAATCAAGTTAAGCTAGTTTTATTATTAAAAGTGTACGGAAATTCAATAGCTTTCATGAAATTACTGTGACACATCGGGCATCCTAGAATCATGAACGCATTAATTTTGTGAAGGGCTGCATACATAGTGTGGTTTGACGAGCTTTTTGTTTTTTTCCCCATGCCAACTACAATTTGCCATTAGATTTCTTCTCAGATATTTAAAGCAGGCAGCGAGCACGTTGTGTTAAGGTATGAGTAGCTAAATTGGCTGATTGCCACCATTTTTGTTAGACCTCAGGTTACTGTCTACCTCCTCCTGTATTGCAATACTTAAGTCTTTGGGATCTGACGAATATGAGAAGAGACCAATAGCTTCCGTGTTACATAAGGCTGCAGTGTAACTTTTTTTTCTAGCCTTTTCAAAGGAAATCTATATAATAGATATTGCTTTTAAAATTGTCATAACTATTATAAAATTTTTGAACTTTTTTTGTATCTTTAATTTACTTTTACTCGGAAAGGCATCCACTAATTAATGTCGGGGTGCAATGAACTGGAGGGATTAACCGTTGAAAATCATACAAAATTTGTCTATCACCAAGCAGAAACCAAGCAGCCTTAGCTGTTAAGAGCAAAAAAAAAGTTTTCTTCAGCATTATTTAAGGCTGTGTTTGGTTTTAAGCTCTATAGCGGATAATCTTCGAAAGAGCAAAAATTAAACCGAAATTTTTTCTCCGTGAAAGAAGGCAAAAATCTAGAATGAATTAAAACATTATTTGCTGTTTGCTACTATAGTAGCCTATTGATTGAAGGGAATTATCGCTGGATACCATATAGTACATATTTATGCATTAATTAAAACAGTTAAATCTGTATTTAATGCAATGTTAAAGATATCGAAGAGTTTTCTTTGTAGAGAGATAGTTTCACGAGTTTAAATTCTATAAGTCCATTACCTTTTTCTAGCTGGCATTTATTGTATTTACTATAAACATCCTTTTTACTTTGGTCAAATAAGAAGAACAAGCTCTACTTTTAAACGAAAATAAAGAAAATATAAAAATTAAATGACCAAAAATTATCCTGTATATGACCTTCAACCCCCTGTTCTTTACAGTATTTACAAATATTTTACTTTTTGATTTCCTTTTATTGCACCTTAAAGTGAGAATTCCTTTTATTACAATGAGAATTAAACCTGATAGTTTTAATTAGTTATATGGAAACTTATAATTATACATATTTTGAAAAATTAAGAAAATCGGGAATTCAAATTTAATGAAGAAGATCATATGCAGTTTTTGGTATTATCAGGCGACAAATTTAAAAAAGAAAAGAAACGCGAGGGAAAAATCAATAGAAATAAGCTCAAAGCGCAAGCACCAAACATCTTCAAAAGGTGTCGCATTCCTTTTAAGTTGTAGTTGTCCTTAGGAATCAACAACATTGTTAATGTTTCAATTTTTGCGGACGAACAGCGTTGCCAAATTCAACTTATTGTTTTTGCTTATTTATTTTCATGGTTTAACGTGGGTGACCCGGAAGAAAATGTGATATTCTCCTAAAAACTTCATAATTTTAACGTAACCAAAAGAATAATCTTACAAAATTGCTGTTTTCAGGCAGGAATACACCTGAGGTGGATGCTGGGGGAAAATATGTTTTTATTTTGATATTTTTGGTGCTTAAACTGTGTACTAAGTTTAAATCTGATATTTAAAGGAAATTCGAAAAAGAAACCCCTTCCATTACAGAGGCATTGTTATTAAACTATTTACCGCATTGATCTTTTGTGAGAGTATTCGTTCTAAAAAAAATTTGAGAAAAAATCAAACTTTTACATACAGAGTGAGCGATGGCCCCCTCATATACAAGACAATATCCCTTCTTTTCAAGTTTTAATGTTGCTCTTTACTTCCTTTTGAAAAAAAAACTTCCTTTTCCTCTTGATGCGTAATTTCTGTTTGTTGTAATACCATATCCCCTAAATATTAGGAGGGGGTTACTGGAGAAGGCTATAATAAATATCAGGAGGGGGCTACTTTAAACTTCTGCGTTTTACGATAAACTTTAGTTTTCTATTTAACAATGCTTCAAGAAAAGGGCTTCTTGAGGTATGAATAATTTTTTAGACTTTTCATTTACAGAATTCAAGCGAGAAAAAAACGATTATAATTTAAATAAAACAGTAGAACCAAACAAGGAAAAAACAACAACAACAAACTTGAAATAAAAAAAATCTGAATATTTTGACTCCAGGACCGGGAGCCTATTAAAATCATCAAGAGCTTCTTAACAAATAGAGAGCAAACTGTGAAGTATAAAGACCAATTTTCCACTTTTCTGCCAGTTTTTTGTCGAATTCCACAGGGAACAGTGATCGGGCCCGCTGGGCTTCCTCCTCATGATAAATGAAATCGCTGCTAAGGTGGGGGACAGATGGAAATACGTTGACGACTTGTCCTTAACGGAAATCGTATCTAAGGATTCGAAGAGCAATGCTGCTGGTGTCATCGACCAAGTTACCTCAGAGGCGGCTGAACTAAATATGGTCGTGAATAAAGACAAATGCTCGGTCACGACATTTTCTTTTCTTCAGAATACTCAACCGTCTTTCGAACCTCCTATCGCTTCCGAGCTAATAAGCCATAAAATAACTTTACTTGGTGTGGTGATCTCTCATGGCGGGAGAATACAAAGACAATTGTAAAAAAAGCTAACGGCGTAATCCAACTGCTAAAAACACTGAAAAAATATCGAGTTCCTAAGGACAAGTTGAAACTAATATTTTACACTTTCATCCGCCCCTTAGTGGAATATGCTTGTCCGGTTTGGCACTTTGCCCTTACCCAGGATGAAATTGATAAAATAGAACGAGTTCAGAAGAGATCACTGCAAATCATTTATGGCGGATCCCCTCTACCTTACTCCTTTTACCTCAAGGAATTTAAACTTGAATCCCTTTCTTCCCGCCGAGAAAAATTATGCCAAAGATTTGGCTCCACCCTCCTTCAACATCTCATCTACCGATCATTCCTTCCCCCACCTTTTGTCCCTATAAGATCTCGTCCCCCCAGGGAAGTGGCTGAGAAAGTCCCGAAACTAACACCAGTCCACCGTAACACCATGTGTTATAGTAAAAGCTTTGTGCCAAGCTTTGTCAAATATTATAATGATCTCTAGTGTTTTTATTGTTTAGTTTATTTTTATCCTGACGAAGTTTTACCAAAAGATTTTATTCTCAATCTCAAGTGTTTTTATCCTCTATTTCATTTATCCTGACGAAGTTTTATTAGACAACTTTATTTTGTTAATTATGACTAAGAGACATCATATTTGGGCTTTGCCCACGAGAGCTATGTCTTGTTTTTTAATTAAATGAATTTGAATTTGAATTTATCAACGAAAAAAAATTAGATTAAACTACAAATAAAAAATCTATTTAGTGTATAACACTTAAGTTTCTTTGACCTGTTGCCATGTATAACCTTGTATTGCCTGTATAGTTCGAATGATCTTAACCTTGTAATTTTATTAATGGGTGATGACCTGGGGTTTTATGTAAACTCTTTCAAATAAATATAGTATTTATTAAATACAAAGAATTGTCAATAGCTGATTTCGCCATCCCCTTCAAACACTTTTTATAGAATGTTTGGGAATGGTGACCTAAAATACACCTTCTGAGGCTTTAGACCCCCTCCCCCCCCAAAAGAAAAAAATCAAAAAACAACCACAGAAACACAAACATTCACCGACATTCCTAATATCTGGTATGTAATTTAGCGAAACCCTAAAACCGTTTGTTTTGCTGGATAAACGGTCTATGGTAAGGGTTCTATCGTAATGAATTAATATGGGTTTTAGGACAAATGTTCCATCTTGTGCCAGTATTGCCCTCGAAGCCGGAAAGCTATTGAAATAAGGCTTCGGCAATTCTAAGCCAGTTGGATATCCCAAAAATTTTCCTTGCTAATCTTTTTGCCCTATTCAGGTCAAAGTTCTAGTTTATTGGACAATGTGTCAAAATTCAGTTATATTTTTGTTGTGATCTGTTTTGTTGCTTAAAACGAGTCCTAACATATTTAATATATGTTTTAATGAGCCCTCTTCTGATAAGCCATGGTTGAATGCGATCATTTGGAGAGAAAACAAGACAGCAAACAGGTACGAATCCATGTAACCGCTTGAAACCTCTGTTTTACGGTTTTTAAACCTGTCGAGTTATACAGTATCAAGCTCACTAACCTTTTTAAAAAAATCATGCATATTATCTTATGCTAGTGACTTTTGATGGGTGATGAGAAATTAATGAATTTTGTATAATCAAAATCAGCATAAAAAGCAGACTCTTTTAATGTACGAAATATCATCAAAATTTGGTTTTCCCCAAGTAAGGATCACTCTTTACTTACTGTTCATTGTCACGAACAATTTGACTCAAGAGCCACTTAATCCAAGGAAGTCTGTCACCCTCCCCCTCCTTCTCTGCTGTGTAAATAGTAGATGTCATGCTGGTTACGCGTAAATCTGACCTTGCATAGCAATCAGGCGATAATGATGATTATCCCTAAAGAAGTACAGCACTATAATATTACTAAGGATGTCGAAATGAACTGTGAGGCCACAATTTTCACGTTTACCAAAGGGGGTTCTTTGGATAAACTGTAGGTATCCTGTCTCTTATTAAACGATATAATGTTTACGGATCTTGATTCATATTCCCGCTCGTAATGAAAACTTTCTTTTTTCAATTTAAGTTTATATATATTATTTTCTAAATTACCAAACAAGGAATATTGTATGTGGGAGAAATTAATAGAATATTTTGAAAATAGCACTGAGTTAATATTACTGAGACAAGACATACGAAGTATGATGGGATTACAGTGGATAAAAATAGATATCCTATCGAAATACTTACTTTTATTATTATATTTTTTGTGTATAGGTTGGAACATGTCAATATAATTCCGCTGCTCGGCTACAGCTTTGACGGACAACTCGGCAACATTGTATATCCTTTAATGATTAATGGATCACTGGATTACCGTCTTCTCTCCGAGGTGTGTCTTGGCCATTAACCTCTTCGCTCTTTCAACACTAAGCCTATTAATAGGTCGATAGTTTAGTAAATCTAAGAAACAAATATGTTAAAATCCTTGAAAAGGAAGATTTATTAATTGTAATTTTTGTTTGTTTGGATTCTGAATTTCATTTTATTTTAAAGTTTATTTTTCCTTTAAGGGATGGGGGGGGGGAGTAATTAGAAAGCAATAACCCTGATACGAGTATAAACACGACTCATTAATTAACAAAAAGTAAAAGAAAAGGTATTTTCAAGAATGTATGGATATTTTTGTGTTTTTTTACCTAAAATGGATATTTTAGGATTACAATAGTGAGGATTTACTGTAAGGGAAAATACTAATATTTATATATTATCTTTATATGTGAGCAATAATTGTATATGTGTGTCAGTTCTAGAAAACAGTTCCATATTTTTTCGGGAAAATTGGTATCTTGAGATATCCTCGCATAAAAAAACGATCTAGATAGGTCAGAAGTCTGGGAAAATTCGTTAAAAACCTTAATTTTGAAAAAAAACTGTAATACTCAAATATTTTTGAATAGACTGCATTATGAAAAGACATTAAATTGCCTAAAGAACAAAAAACTGGTAATTGTAAAAAAAAAATTTGTATATATTTTAACAAGGAATTGCAATAATTCAAAAACCTTAAAAAATAAAACCAAAAGTTTGAAACTTAGCAGAAATTGCTGTTAGAAATTGGACTTGCTTAATAATCAAATATCTTTGAAAAGACACAGTATGAAAAAACATTAAATCGCGTTAAGAGCAAAAAACTGGTAATTACAAAAATATTTGTATATATTTTGACATGGGATTACAACAATTCCAAAACCTTAAAAAAGAAAACCAAAAGTTTGTAGAAATTGCTTAGTAGAAATCACTGTTTTCGGGAAAATTGTCATCCTGATATATTCTGGCCGTAAAAAAAACGATTTAGATAGGCCACACGTCTGAGAAAATTCGTTAAGATCCTTAATCTTGAGAAAAATATAATTATTCAAGTGACATCATTTTTCTATACATAAGTATTACATAGACGTTGTCACACTTATCACACTTATGAAGAAAAATTGAAGATTTCCAGGGGCGGAGAAGTACATTAAATTGCTTAAATAGCAAAAACTGGAACTTAAAAAAACATTTGTGTGTATTTTAACAAGGGATTACAACAGTTTCAAAACCTTTAAATAGAAAACCAAAAGTTTGAAGCTTAGTTGAAACCGTTGCTAGAAATCAAGCTTCCTGTAATAATCAAATATTTTGAATAGATTCAGTATGAAAACACACAAAATCGAATATAGACCATAAAATTTATAACTGCAAATATATTTATATCTATATTAACAAGGGATTACAACAATTCCAAAACCTTAAAAATGAAAATTAAAAGTTTGAAGCTTAGTAAAAATCGTTGTAAGAACCGGACTTGCTGTAATAATCAAATATATTTGGATAGAATTTAGTATGAAAAGAGATATAATTGCATAAAGAGTAAAAAAAAACTGGTCATTGAAAAAATATTTGTATCCGGGTTGCAGCGGTAGCTAGCAACCTAGTAAGAGACGATCACGTCCAATGTTAAGAAATGTAAAACCCCCTAACTCCTAAAAAAAAGAGTCAGATCAAAACAAAAATTACATCATTAGAACCGCCTTGTCCGAAACACCTATATAGGAAACTTTCTGTCCCTTGGCTTGAACAGCAAGGGAACTGTATTGGCTTGAAAATCAAGAAAAGTGGCCCATTTTTTGCGTTCTGTAAATGTACCTTTATATTGTGCCTCTCTTTGCCTAGTCTCTCTCCAATCATCTTACAAATAGTACCTATGCATTGCCTAAGCTCGGCCCCGCAATCTGAGCAAATTTCAATTTCTCACAAATTTTTCAAGTTTTGGGTCACTTGCCCGAGACTCTGGGCAGGTGGGAGCCCCAAAAATTGTCTCAAATTCTTCTCTCACCTTAGCAGTAGTTAACGGAATCTTTAGATAGTGAATGGTTAGATAGTTGCTCAAGTGCTAACCATCCGCAACACACATAGCAACAATATATTCATTTTCACGTGGGGTCCCAATCTAGCCCATGTCCGCCGCTTCCATCATACAAGCCCAATTTTTTGGGTTCTATAATTGTACCCTTATACTGTTCTTCTCCCCACCGAGTCTCTCTCTAATCATCTTCCAAATAGTATTTATTCATTGGCACAGCTCAGCCCCGCAATCTGAGCAAATTTCAATTTTTCAAGTTTTGGTCATTTGCCTGAGACTCTGGACAGGTGGGTGCCCCTAAAAATGGTCCCAAATTTCTCGCTCGCTCTAGCACTTGTTCACGGATGTCAAATGCCGTGAATGGTTTTTTTTTCATTACGTCTTTGAGGATGGCTTAATCCCCCACAGTTTCCGGGGGAAGGGCTGCAAGTTATGAACTTTGCCCATTGTTTACATATAGTATTAGTAAATGGGAAGTATACATACGTTTCAGGAGGGATTGTTTTTCTGGTGAGGGGGGGATGAGAGGAGGGGGTTACGGGGAAGGATCTTTCCAAGGAGGATGTTTCCTAGGGGAAGGGACATTTCTATGAAGGGGGCGCCAGATTTCCAAGCATTATTTAAAAACGATCATAAATTAAATAAAAAACAAGTTTTTTCCAATGAAAATAAGGAGCAATATTAAAACTTAAAACAAACAGAAATTATTACGTATATGAAGGGGTTCGCCCCCTAGTCAATACCTCGCTCTTTACGCTAAAATTTTTTTAGTACTTTCAAAAGAGCTATCTATTCTAATTTACCGGCCTTTGTGATTCAGGGGTTTGTGATTCGAACAAAATTCGAACTTTAGCGAAAAGAGTGAGGTATTGACTAGGGGTAAACTCCTTAATATACGTAATAAAAACATACAAATATAGAACTTCGTTACGTAAGTTATTTCGTAAGTTACGTCAGAACAAAATTTCGAGAAAGCCATTTAGCCAAAACAAGTAGAATTAATATGCAAATTTCATTCTAATTATTCATGTACGGTGAGCCAAAATCAAAGCTACACTAATTCAAAAACGTTCAGAAATTAAATAAAAAAAAGAAATTTTTTTTTAACTGAAAGTAAAGAGCGAAATTAAAACTTAAAACGAAAATAAATTATTCCGTATATGAAAGGGGCTGTCCCCTCCTCAACGCATCGCTCTTTACGGTAAACTTTTTTATTGTTTTAAAAAATAGAGTTGTGAGAAAGAGTCTTACTTTATAATGAGTATTACTTTATAAACTAAGTTATAATGCCTACAAAATCTCTGGAGACTATAGTCGTTACTAGTTTCTTATTCTGCGAATAAGGAATTTTGAATTTAAACACTTAATAGTTGCAGTTTTATAATGTAGTAATTCTTTGATTTATTGCAAAGTAATTTATTTATTGCAACGCAATTTATTTATTGCAACGTAACTTATTTATTGCAATGTAATTTCAAATACTGCAAAGTATTGCAAATTATTGTATTGCAATATAAGTATTTGATCTATTTCAAAGTAATTTAATCCTTTATTGTAATACTTTAACAAAAAGGGTTAATACTTATTTTCACGATGAGTATTTGAACCTACTCAAAATTTTTGAGCCCAGATAGCTGTAGATAACAGTCAAATACTATTATTTGAATTGCGTCTAAGAAGAACTTCACCTGTTTAAAATTTGGTTATTTTCAATTCTATCTCAATTTCAAATCCAGCCACACCAAGTTCCTATCTAGCTTGTTGTTTTCATATTTTCTGTCGGTCTTTTTATAGTCCCGATTTGCTAATTCTGAACACTAAATTTTGTTTATAGTTTTTCTTCTTTCTTTTTCTACTTTGCAATCTTGATGCTACCACTTGGTTTCAAAGGTAACCACGTATTTGTTTTCTATGTGACAAAAAAATGGATCTACACATATTTGTCGCGAAAAAATGGGATAGAAAGGGGGGGGGGTTTAAGAATTTATAGGATCTGTTATATTTTCAGAGAGAAATTTATATCTGTTCTGCAGTTTTGCAAAAAAAAAAATCCTGCTAAATGTTACACTGATGTAGAAATAATAAAAAAAAAAATCACAACACAATTCATATACAAAAGAAAACTGTAAACAAAAACCTTATATTATAACAGAAAAAGAATTCCCTTGAATTAAAGTTGTGCTCTCACTCAAATCAGTCTTTTACTAAGTACAATTGGACAGAATTCAACCTACATTTGAAATATGAAAAGATTCAATAGGGAAATATGAAATCCAAATCGCAAGTGAAAATTTAACTTGTATGTATTTCATTTTTTCAGTTCAGAGGACAGGAACCTGAAGAAATGCCTTTCATTGTGTTACTACCTGGTAAAAGTATAGAAAGCACGTTTCCATACAAATTTATTGTAAGATTCAACCTAGGAGACTATAATAAAGTTTTCAAATTGTCATTTAAAGTTCCAAGTTATTTAATTTGCTTTTTGGGAGAATTGGCAAATATGACTTGTGTCATTAGTAAAGTTTGTAATTTATTGAGCTGTCCTTCTAAATGAAACAGATGCGAATTTTTTGTTCTATTTTCTGTTTTTAATTAAACAAAGTCATATTACAAATGCAGGTATTTGATACCTCATATTTGATACCCAGGGTCGTATCAAGGATTTGCTTTTTTTTTGGGGGGGGGGGGGTACAAAAAACTTAAAAAAAATGCATCAAAAATTTTTTTATATTTATTTTGTTACGTTTTTCCAAGTTAGATAAACATTTCGGGGTGGGGGGAGTAAACCCCCTCTGGATACGGTCTTGTCGATAACTTATGATAAATGATTTTGACATCTTTATTGCAAAGCCTGACAAGTTGGCTTCAGCTTAAATAACCGTCAACCCTAGGCCTGGGGCTAACTTAAACAATTGGTAAACGCGATACTTTTTATATAAGCTTTCTGTCCGGTAAATTCAAACTTTTTACAAAAACATTTTCTATTCCAAACAATACAAATTATCAATTTGCTAAAAACGGATTGATTTTTACGATGTATTCAACAAATTACCATGTCAACAAATGCTTGATATTTAACAAAGTTACCAGGTATACTTGCGAGAAAATACATTGCGGTTGGCTATTTATGGTAGAAAAACATTTATTTAGGAAATTGAAGGAGTGATTAATAAATAAATAATTTCTTTCAGCGAATAAACTTGCAGAGAGCATTTCACTATCCAATCTACAAAATATACTATAAATATGTCGGAACTAAAATGAGTAGCACAAAAGGGTAGAAAAAAAAGCAAGAAACAGGCAAAACCCATTTAAAAAAACAAATGCAGGGGCTCAGATAAAAATACGAGACTTGTATGGCCTCAGTTGTTTTTTTTTTCAGTTGTTTTCAGTTGTTTGGAACACATTTGGACATTTACAATGTAGTAACATCAGTTTTGTAAAAATTGAATCAATAACTGGGACTGTCAGGGGCGGATCCAGAATTTTTTTAGGGGGGGACAAAATAGGTTGATCCGAAAAAAATGTTTCTGGGGGGGGCGCAAGATAGGTTGATCCGAAAAACTTGCGTTATGAGCAAGTTTAATTAACGCAAACTTGAGTTAATTAAGTAAATAACATTACTTTAGACTACGCTAGGGGGGCACCTCCCCTGGATCCGCCACTGGGACTGTGAGGTTATTCAATACAAAGAATAGTTTTTAGCCCGCCCTTTTTCTGCTTTAATTTTAGAATTATAAACGCTACAAAATGCTCTTGAATATTTGTTTCACGCTCATGAGCTTTAACAATCTTCCTTCGTGTATTTGACCTAAATCCTTTTCTTTTTCTTAGAAAATATCCCTTGTAAAATTTCTGCTCATTTTCAATTCTTAAATGAAATTCAATTTTTCGAATTATTAACAAGCTCATGTGTTGAATAATCCATAGTGAAGCAAAACCAATTACAATTATCCATACATAAGAGTTGCTTTTGTAGAAAATGTGAATAAAAGTAAATTTGTTTTAATTCTGTTCCTATTTATGTTCCTTCATTTTTATTCCGGATAGTAATGGATTTGCTTTCAGTTCACTATGAAGTGTGTTTGAGCTGTTTCCTTTTCAGTAAAATTATTAAATACAGCTCAGATTTCTTCTCCAGGGATGTATCTTACAATTTAGCCTGGAAGGGGGGGGGTGTATAAGACCAAAAACAATTTGGGACTTGGAGCTTTTTCTTAATTTTCTTAACTTTCTTTCATTTTTACACGAATCTGCTGAGAGGAAAAATACGATAAACTTCTAAGATATTTCACAAACGTACATGTTAAAATAGTGAGTGAACGATTGGTGAGCCAATTAGGCTGTTAAAATGCAAATAAACTATTATAGTTAAAGTTCCAGGATATTCTTAGCATTTGCCATAATGTTTAGTAACACGAGAGCCTTCAAGAAATGAGAGGGCACAGCCCAGTTCGAGTCCATGTGTACATATGTTACCCTAGAATTTACCTCAATATAACAGTAATAGCTAGTAAACGGCTCAGTATCTGGCCTATATCACACAATTTTATTCGGATGTGTTATGCGTAGTCTCATATATAGTTTCCTTTATTAAGCTTAAACTTAAGCAAAATATATATATTTTGTTTCATCGCACCTCTTTTTACAAACACATATTTTTCTAGAAAAGAAGAAGTGTCACCTTAAAACGCACTTAATTTTCATTCAATGAAAACTTTTACCCTTGAAACAAAGTGACAACTATTGATACAATTTGCATCAAGAAGCAAAAGAATTAAAAACTACTAGCAATCGCGTTTTAACCTTGAAATTACCCAAGAGGGAGGGGGTGCAGTGCCTTTGCTGTTTTACAATGTTTATCAAGAAACCGAAGATGAAAAAATATTAGCAACTGAAATCTTCACCTCAAATGTGTGGAGGGATTAATACCCTGCCCTCTCCCTTCTGCATTTAACAATGTTTGTATATATGTATTTTAAATTATGGTACTGTTACGCTATTTGGTACACAGCACTATAAACTGTCCAAGGTATGCAGTCAGTGACACCCGTAAAGCGGGTAATTTCTATCTAAATTGATAGCGACAAAGACCACACTGCCTTTCCATAACAAATAACAAAAGTACGAAGAACAATAGGAAAATCTTTTTGCAAGACAAATGAAAATATGTTGTGAAAATTTTTTAATTTTTGGTTTTTGGTTTTGGTCTCATGTTGTTGTGAGTCTTTTTTTCTTTCATATATTTTTGTCTTGCTGAAAATCTAAATATCAGAGTGAATAAATGCTTTATGAACATCCTTTGTTGAATATGGTGGATAAAATTGACATGATCTAAGTATAATAGTGAAAGATTTTTTTTATCAACATCATTAGTTAGATAAATTGAACATAATTGAATAGATCTAAATATAAGAGTGAATAAGTGCTTTATCAGCATCATTTGTCGAACATTTCGGATAAAATACAAGTATCATAGTGATTCCACTTTATATAAGTACCCTTTTCTCAGATATATGGGATAAAATTGACAAAATCTAAGTCTCGGAGTGAATAAATTTTTTTTTATCAACATCTTCTATAAGTTACAACGAATATAATTGACAAAATCTAAGTGTCAGAGTGAATAATTTTTTTTTATCAACATCTTTTGTCAGATACATAAAATATAATTGACAAAATCTAAGTATCAGAGTGAATAAATGCTTTATCAGTATCCTTTGTTGGACATCTAAGATAAAATCTAAGCATCAGAGTGATTAAATTCTATATAAACATCCCTTTCTCGGATACATGGGATAAAATTGACAAAATCTAAGTATCAGATTGATTAAATTCTATATCAACATCCTTTTCTCGGATACATAGGATAAAATTGACTTAATCTAAGGGTTAGAGTGAATAAATTTTTTTTATCAACATCCTTTGCTAGATACATCGAATAAAATTGACAAAATCTAAGTGTCAGAGTAAATATTTTTTTTCTTATCAACATCCTTTGTCAGTTACATCGAATAAAATTGACAAAATCTAAATATCAGAGTGAATAAATACTTTATCAACATCCTTTATCGCATATGTAGGATAAAATTGACAAAATCTAAGTATCAGAGTGATTAAATTCCATGTCAACATCCCTTTCTCGGATACATGGGATAAAATTGAAAAAATCTAAGTATCAGAGTGAATAAATGCTTTATCAACATACTTTTAAATGAATTATCAACATCATTTGTTGGGTATATCGGATAAAGTTGACAAAATATAGGTATCAGATCGATTAAATTCTATATCAACATCCATTTCTCGAATAGATGGGATAAAATTGACAAAAGCTAAGTGTCAGAGTGAATAAACTTTTCTTATCAACATCTTTTGTCAGATACAACGAATATAATTGACAAAATCTAAATATCAGAGTGAATAAATGCTTTATCAGCATCCTTTGTTGGATATGTTGGATAAAATTGACAAAATCTAAGTGTCAGATTGAATAATTTTTTTATTAACATCTTTTGTCAGATACATCAAATATAATTGACAAAATCTAAGTATCAGAGTGAATAAATGCTTTATCAGTATCCTTTGTTGGATATCTCGGATAAAATCTAAGCATCAGAGTGATTACATTCTATATCAGTACCCCTTTCTCGGATATATGGGATAAAATTGACAAAATCTAAGTATCGGAAAGAATAATTTTTTTTATCAACATTTTCTATCAGTTACAAAGAATATAATTGACAAAATTAAAATCAAAATGTTATGAACAAGTTGTAAGTAACTAAGTAACAAAATCTTTTTTGAATTCACCTCTTGGATATATAATACAGAAATTTAATTCAGAAGGTTATGAAAAAAAATTGAACTAATTCTTTATTAACATTCTTTATCGATTGAATTTACTTCCATCAACATTCTTTGTCAGATATATCAAATAAAATTGACAAAAGCTAAATATCAGAGTGAATAAATATTTTATCAACATCCTTTATCGGATATGTCAAATAAAATTGACAGATTCTAAGTATCAGAGTGATTAAAATCTAAGTATCAGAGTGATTAAATTCAATATCAACATCCCTCTCTTGGATATATGGGATGAAATTGAAAAAAATCTAAGTATCAGAGTGAACAAATACTTTATCAACATACTTTTAAATGCATTATCAACATCATTTCTCGGGTATATGGGATAAAATTGACAAAGTAGAGGTATTAGATTGATTAAATTCTATATAAACATCCACTTCTCGAATACATGGGATAAAATTAACAAAAGGTAAGTGTCAGAGTAAATAAATTTTTTTTATCAACATCTTTTGTCAGATAAAACGAATATAATTGACAAAATCTAAATATCAGAGTGAATAAATGCTTTATCAGCATCTTTTGTCGGATATGTTGGATAAAATTGACAAAATCTAAGTGTCAGAGTGAATAATTTTTTTATCAACATCTTTTGTCAGATACATTAAATATAATTGAAAAAATTTAAGTATAAGAATGAATAAATGCTTTATCAGTATCCTTTGTTGGACATCTTAGATAAAATATAAGCATCAGAGTGATTAAATTCTATATCAATATCCCTTTCTCGGATACATGGGATAAAATTGACAAAATCTAAGTATCGGAGTGAATAATTTTTTTATCAACATCTTCTATCAGTTACAAAGAATATAATTGACAAAATTAAAATCTAAATATTATGAAAAAGTTGTAAGTAACTAAGTAACAAAATCTTTTTTGAATTCACCTCTTGGATGCACAATACAGAAATTTAATTCAGAAAGTTATGAAAAAAATTGAACGAATTCTTTATTAACATTCTTTATCGATTGAATTCGCTTCCATCAACATTCTTTGTCAGATATATCGAATAAAATTGACAAAAGCTAAGTGTCAGAGTGACTAACTTTTTTATCAACATCTTTTGTCAGATAAAACGAATATAAATAAACAAATCTAAATGTCAGAGTGAATAAAGGATTTATGAGAATCCTTTGTTAGATATAGTGGATAAAATTGACAAAATCTTAGTATCATAGTAAATAATTTTTTTTATTAACATCATTTGTTAGATAAATTAAATATAATTGACAAAATCTAAGTATCAGAGTGAATAAATGCTTTATCAGTATCCTTTGTTGGATATCTCAGATAAAATCTAAGCATCAGAGTGATTAAATTCAATATCAACATCCCTTCCTCGGATACATTGGATAAAATTGACAAAATCTAAGTATCGGAGTGAATAAATTTTTTTTTATCAGCATCTTCTATCAGTTACAAAGAATATAATTGACAAAATTAAAATCTAAATATTGTGAAAAAGTTGTAAGTAACTAAGTAACAAACTCGTTTTTGAATTGACCTCTTGGATACACAATAAAGAAATTTAATTCATAAAGTTATGAAAAAAATTGAACGAATTCTTTATTAACATTCTTTATCGATTGAATTCGCTTCCATCAACATTTTTTGTTAGATACATCGAATAAAATTGACAAAATTTAAATATCAGAGTGAATAAATACTTTATCAACATCCTTTATCGGATATGTCAAATAAAATTGACATATTCTAAGTATCAGAGTGATTAAAATCTAAGTATCAGAGTGATTAAATTCCATATCAACATCCCTTTCTCGGATACATAGGATAAAATTGAAAAAATCTAAGTAACAGAGTGGATAAATGCTTATCAACATCCTTTTAAATACATTATCAACATCATTTGTCAGGTATATCGGATAAAATTGACAAAATCGAGGTATCAGATTGATTAAATTCTATATCAACATCCATTTATCAAATACATGGGACAAATTGACAAAAGCTAAGTGTCAGAGTGAATAAATTTTTTTTATCAACATCTTTTGTTAGATACAATGAATATAATTGAAAAAATCTAAATATCAGAGTGAATAAATGCTTTATCAGCATCCTTTGTCGGATATCTCAGATAAAATCTAAGCATCAGAGTGATTAAATTCAATATCAACATCCCTTCCTCGGATACATGGGATAAAATTGACAAAATCTAAGTATCGGAGTGAATAAATTTTTTTTATCAACATCTTCTATCAGTTACAACGAATATAATTGACAAAATTAAAATCTAAGTATTGTGAAAAAGTTGTAAGTAACGAAGTAACAAACTCGTTTTTGAATTCACATCTTGGATACACAATACAGAAATTTAATTCAGAAAGTTATGAAAACAAATTGAACGAATTCTTTATTAACATTCCTTATCGATTGAATTCGCTTCCATCAACATTCTTTGTCAGATACATCGAATAAAATTGACAAAATCTAAATATCAGAGTGAATAAATACTTTATCAAAATCCTTTATCGGATATGTCAAATAAAATTGACAGAATCTAAGTATCAGAGTGATTAAAATCTAAGTATCAGAGTGATTAAATTCCATATCAACATCCCTTTCTCGGATACATAGGATAAAATTGAAAAAATCTAAGTAACAGAGTGAATAAATGCTTACCAACATCCTTTTAAATGCATTATCAACATCATTTGTCGGGTATATCGGATAAAATCGACAAAATCGAGGTGTCAGATTGATTAAATTCTATATCAACATCCATTTATCAAATACATGGGACAAATAGACAAAATCTAGGTGTCAGAGTGAATAAATTTTTTTTATCAACATCTTTTGTCAGATACAACGAAAATAATTTAACAAATCTAAATATCAGAGTGAATAAACACTGTTTCAGCATCCTTTGTCGGATATGCTGGATAAAATTAACAAAATGTCAGTGTTAGAGTGAATAATTTTTTTTTATCAACATCTTTTGTCAGATACATCAAACATAATTGACAAAATCTAAGTATCAGAGTGAATAAATGCTTTATCAGTATCCTTTGTTGGATATTTAGGATAAAATCTAAGCATCAGAGTGATTAAATTCTATATCAACATCCCTTTCTCGGATATATGGGATAAAATTGACAAAATCTAAGTATCGGAGTGAATAATTTTTTTTTGATCAACATTTTCTATCAGTTACAAAGAATATAATTGACAAAATTAAAATCAAAGTGTTATGAAAAAGTTGTAAGTAAGGAAGTAACAAACTCTTTCTTGAATTCACCTCTTGGATACACAATACAGAAATTTAATTCGGAAAGTTACGAAAAAAATTGAACGAATTCTTTATTAACATTCTTTATCGATTGAATTCGCTTCCATCAACATTTTTTGTTGGATACATCGAATAAAATTGACAAAATTTAAATATCAGAGTGAATAAATACTTTATCAACATCCTTTATCGGATATGTCAAATAAAATTGACATATTCTAAGTATCAGAGTGATTGAAATCTAAGTATCAGAGTGATTAAATTCAATATCAACATCCCTTTCTCGGATATATGGGATAAAATTGAAAAAATCTAAGTATCAGAGTGAATAAATGCTTTATCAACATCCTTTTAAATGCATTATCAACATCATTTGTCGGGTATATAGGATAAAATTAACAAAATCTATGTATCAGATTGATTAAATTCTATATAAACATCCATTTCTCGAATACATGGGATAAAATTGACAAAATCTAAGTGTCAGAGTGAATTAATTTTTTTAATCAACATCTTTTGTCAGATACAACGAATATAATTGACAAAAACAAAATATCAGAGTGAATAAATGCTTTATCAGCATCCGTTGTCGGATATGTTGGATAAAATTGACAAAATCAATGTATCAGAGTGAATAATTTTTTTATCAGTATCCTTTGTCAGATGCATTAAACATAATTGACAAAATCTAAGAATCAGAATGAATAAAAGCTTTATCAGTATCCTTTGTTGGATATCTCGGATAAAATATAAGCATCAGAGTGATTAAATTCTATATCAACATCCCTTTCTCGGATACATGGGATAAAATTGACAAAATCTAAGTATCGGAATGAATAATTTTTTTTATCAACATTTTCTATCAGTTACAATCAATATAATTGACAAAATTAAAATCTAAGTATTATGAAAAAGTTGTAAGTAACGAAGTAACAAACTCTTTTTTGAATTCACATCTTGTCGGATATATGGGATAAAATTGACAAAATCGACAAAATTGACAATATCAACATCCATTTCTCGAATACATGGGATAAAATTGACAAAAGCTAAGTGTCAGAGTGAATTATTTTTTTTATCAACATCTTTTGTCAGATACAACGAATATAATTGACAAAATCTAAATATCAGAGTGAATAAATGCTTTATCAGCATCCGTTTTCGGTTATGTTGGATAAAATTGACAAAATCTAAGTGTCAGAGTGAATAATTTTTTGTTATCAACATCTTTTGTCAGATACATCAAATATAATTGACAAAATATAAGTATCAGAGTGAATAAATGCTTTATCAGTATCCTTTGTTGGATATCTGGGATAAAATCTAAGCATCAGAGTGATTAAATTCTATATCAACATCCCTTTCTCGAATACATGGGATAAAATTGACAAAATGTTAGTATCGGAGTGAAAAAATTTTTTTTATCAACATCTTCTATCAGTTACAACGAATATAATTGACAAAATTAAAATCTAAGTATTATGAAAAAGTTGTAAGTAACTAAGTAACAAACTCGTTTTTGAATTTACCTCTTGGATACACAATACAGAAATTTAATTCAGAAAGTTATGAAAAAAATTGAAAGAATTCTTTATTAACATTCTTTATCGATTGAATTCGCTTCCATCAACATTCTTTGTTAGATACATCGAATAAAATTGACAAAATCTAAATATCAGAGTGAATAAATACTTTATCAACATCCTTTATCGGATATATCAAATAAAATTGACAGATTCTAAGTATCAGAGTGATTAAAATCTAAGTATCAGAGTGATTAAATTCAATATCAACATCCCTTTCTTGGATACATAGGATGAAATTGAAAAAATCTAAGTATCAGAGTGGACAAATGCGTTATAGACATCCTTTTAAATGCATTATCAACATCATTTGTCGGGTATATCGAATAAAATTGACAAAATCGAGGTGTCAGATTGATTAAATTCTATATCAACATCCATTTATCAAATACATGGGATAAAATTGACAAAAGCTAAGTGTCAGAGTTAATAAATTTTTTTTATGAACATCTTTTGTCTGATAAAATGAATTCAATTTACCAAATCTAAATATCAGAATGAATTTTTGCTCTATCAGTTTCAGTTGTCGGATATGTTAGATAAAATTTATAAAATCTAAGTGTCAGAGAGAATAAATTCTGTTTATTCAAATATAATTGACAAAATCTAAGTATCAGAGTGAATAAATGCTTTATCAGAATACTTTGTTGGATATCTAGGATAAAATCTAAGTATCAGAGTGATGATATTCCATATCAACATCCCTTTCTCAGATACATGGGATAAAATTGACAAAATCTAAGTATCAGAGTGAATAAATGCTTTATCAACATCCTTTTAAATGCATTATCAACATCATTTGTCGGGTATACCGGATAAAATTGACAAAATCGGGGTATAAGATTGATTCAATTCTATATCAACATCAATTTCTCGAATACATGGGATAAAATTGACAAAAGCTAAGTGTCAGAGTGAATAAATGTTTTAGCAACATCCTTTGTCAGATACAGCGAATATAATTAACCAAATCTAAATATCAGAGTGAATAAATGCTTTATCAAAATCCTTTGTCAGGTATATTGGATAAAATTTACAAAATCTAAATATCAGAGTGAGAAATTTTTTTTTATCAACATCCTTTGTTAGATACATTAAACATAATTGACAAAATATAAGTATCAGAGTGAATAAATGCTTTATCAGTATCCTTTGTTGGATATCTCGGATAAAATCTAAGCATCATAGTGATTAAATTTTATATCAGCACCCCTTTCTCGGATACATGGGATAAAATTGACAAAATCTAAGTATCGGAGAGAATAATTTTTTTTATCAACATCTTCTATCAGTTACAACGAATATAATTGACAAAATTAAAATCAAAATATTATGAACAAGTTGTAAGTAACTAAGTAACAAAATCTTTTTTGAATTCACCTCTTGGATATACAATACAGAAATTTAATTCAGAAGGTTATGAAAAAAATTGAACGAATTCTTTATTAACATTCTTTGTCGATTGAATTCGCTTCCATCAACACTCTTTGTCTGATACATCGAATAAAATTGACAAAATCTAAATATCAGAGTGAATAAATACTTTATCAACATCCTTTATCGGATATGTCAAATAGAATTGACAGAATCTAAGTATCAGAGTGATTAAAATCTAAGTATCAGAATGATTAAATTCCATATTAACACCCCTTTCTCGGATACATAGGATAAAATCGGCAAAATCTAAGTATCAGAGTTAATAAATGCTTTATCAACATCCTTTAAATGCATTACCAATTTGTTGGATATGTCATATAAAATTAACACAATCTAAGTGACAGGTTGAATAAATTCTATATTAACTCCCATTTTTTAGTTTTATAAGATAAAATAGCCAAAATCTAGGCCTCAGAGTGAAAAATTTTTTTATCAACATATTTAGTCAGATGCAACAAAAATAATTTAAAAAATCTAGATATCAGAGTGAATAAATGCTTTATCAGTATCCCTTGTTGGATATGTTGGATAAAATTGACAAAATCTAAGTACAAGAGTAATAAATGCATTATCAACATCCTTTGTCGGGTAAAATTGACAAAATCTAAGTATCAGATTGAACTAATGCTTTATCAACATCCCTTTCTCGGATACATGGGATAAAATTGACAAAATCTAAATACCAGAGTGAATAAATTCATTATCAACATCCTTTGTCGGATTTTTCCGATAAAATTGACCAAATCTAAGTATCAGAGTGATTAAATTCCATATCAACATCCCTTTCTCGGATAAATTGGATAAAATTGACAAAATCTAAGTATCAGAGTGAATAAATGCTATATCAACATCCTTTAAATATATTATCAACATCATTGGTCAGGTATATCGGATAAAATTGACTAGATCTAAGTATCAGATTGATTAAGTTCTATATCAACATCCCTTTCTCAAATACATGGGATAAAATTGACATAATCTAAGTGTTAGAGTGAATTAATTTTATTTTTATCAACATCCTCTGTCAGATACATCGGATAAAATTGACAAAATCTAAGTATCAGAGTGAATAAATTCATTATCAACATCCTTTTTCGGATATGTTGGATAAAATTGACAAAATCTAAGTATCAGAGTTATAAAATTACATATCAACACCCCTTTCTCAGATACGTGGGATAAAATTGACAAAATCTAAGTATCAGACTGAATATATGCTTTATCAACATCATTTGTCGGATATGACGGATAAAATTGACATAATCTAAGTCTCAGAGTGAATAAATTCATCATCATCATCCTTTTTCGGATATGTTGGATAAAATTGACAAAATCTAAGTGTCAGAGTTATAAAATTCCATATCAACATCCCTTTCTCAGATACTTGGGATAAATTTATCAAAATCTAAGTATCAGAGTGAATAAATGCGTTATCAACATCCTTTAAATGCATTATCAACATCATATGTCAGATACATCGGATTAAATTGACAAAATCTAAGTATCAGAATGAATAAATTAGTTTCAAAGTTTTTATCGGACAAATCAGATAACAGTCATAAAATCCAAGTTCTATTCATTTTGACTTCATGCGTTTTTACGTTGAATTTAGGTTAGACCGGTTATAGATGGCAGCACACCCGCTCAGAAACACAGTCATAGTGAGAGAGATATGCAAAAAGTTAGCTTAATTCAGGATCACTTAAAGTGGCGCCACTCTAAGTGAACCTGAATTAACCTAACTCTGACACTTAGATTTTGTCAATTTTATCCGACATATCCGACAAATGATGTTGCTATGGCATATATTCACTTCGATACCTATACTATATCAATTTTATCCGATGTATCTGACAGAGGATGTTTATAAAAAAAATTTATTCACTCTAACACTTAGACTTTGTCAATTTTATCCCATGTATTAGAGAAAGGGATATTGATATAGAATTTAATCAATCTGATACTTAGATTTTGTCAATTCTATCCGATATACCTGACATATGATGTTGATAATGCATTTAAAGGATGATGATATAGCATTTATTCACTCTGATACTTAGATTTTGTCAATTTTATCCTATGTATCCGAGAAAGAGATGTTAATATAGAAATTAATCACTCTGATACTTAGATTTTGTCAATTTTATCGGACATATCTGACAAAGGATGTTGATAATGAATTTATTCACTCTGGTATTTAGATTTTGTCAATTTTATCCCCTGTATCGGAGAAAGTGATGTCGATAAAGTATTTATTCAATCTGATAATTAGATTTTGTAAATGTTATTCGACATATCTGAAAAAGGAGGTTGATAATGAATTCACTGTAATACCTATCTTTTGTCAATTTTATCCAACTTATTGGACAGATGATATAGATAAGTCATATATTCAATCTGATACTTTGATTATGTCAATATTATCCGATATAGCTGTCGGAGGATGTTGATAAAAAAATTTATTCACTCTAACACTCATATTTTGTCACTTTTATCCGCAAGATTTAGCAAAGGATGTTGATAATGCATTTATTTACACCGACGCTTAGATTTTGTCGATTTTATCCAACATATCCGACAAAGGATGCTGATAAAGTATTTATTCACTCTGATATTTAGATTTTGTCAATTATATTCGTTGTAAGTGATAAAAGATGTTGATAAAAAAATTATTCACTCTGATACATAGTTTTTGTCAATTTTATCCCATGTATCCGAGAAAGGGATGTTGATATAGAATTTAATTCACTCTGATACTTAGATTTTATCCAAGATATCCAACAAAGGATGCTGATAAAGAATTTATTCACTCTGATACTTCGATTTTGTCAATTACATTTGATGTATCTAACAAAAGATGTTGATAAAAAAAATATTCACCCTGATACTTACATTTTGTCAATTTTATCCGCCATTTCTAGTAAACGGTTCTGATACAGCCTTTATTCACTCTAACGTTTATATTTTGTCATTTATATTCGTTTTATCTGACAAAAAAAGTTGATAAAAAAAAATTCATTCACTCTGACACTTAGATTTTGTCAATTTTATCCCATGTATTCGAGAAATGGATGTTGATATAGAATTTAATCAATCTGATACTTAGATTTTGTCAATTTTATCCGATATACCCGACAAATGTTCTCTCTCGATATACTCTGACACTTATATTTTGTCAATTTTATCCAACATATCCGACAAAGGATGGTCATAAAGCATTTAAGCGATTTGATACTTAGATTTTGTCATTTGTGTTCGCTGCATCTGACAATAAATGGTTATAAAGAAAAATTATTCACTCTTAAACTTAGCTTTAGTCAACTTATATCCCATGTATGCTGAAAAGGGATATTGATATAGGATTTATTCTTCTTGATTTTTAGATTTTCTTCATTTTGTTAAACGTATCCGACAAATGATGATGATAATGCATTTAAAATGATGTTGATAAAGCATTTATTCACTCTGATACTTAGATTTTGTCAATTTTTTCCCATGTATCCAAGAAAGGGATGTTGATATGGAATTTAATCACTCTGATACTTAGATTTTAATCACACTGATACTTAGATTTTGTCAATTATATCCGACATATCCGATAAAGGATGTTGATAAAGTATTTATTCACTCTAGTATTTAGATTTTGTCAATTTTATTTGATGTATCTGACAAAGGATGTTAATAAGAAAAAAAATTATTCACTCTGACACTTAGATTTTGTCAATTTTATCCGATGTATCTGGAATTGGATGTTGATAAAAAAATTGATTCACTCTAACACTTCTATTTTGTCAATTTTATCCTATGCATCTGAGAAAAGGATGTTGATATAGAATTTAATCACTCTGATACTTAGATTTTGTCAATTTTATCCGGCATATCTGATAAAGGATGTTGTTAAAGCATTTATTCACTCCGATATTTAGATTTTGTCTATTTGATTCGATGTATCTGACAAAGGATGTTGATAACAAAAAAACTTATTCACTCTGACACTTAGATTTTGTCAATTTTATCCGATGTATCTGGCAAAAGATTTTGATAAAAAAAAATCATCCACTCTAACACTTAGATTTCGCCAATTTTATCCTATGTATCCGAGAAAAGGATATTGATATAGAATTTAATCACTTTGATACTTGTATTTTGACAGTTTTATCCGACAAAGGATGTTGATAAAGCATTTATTCACTGTGGTACTTAGATTCTGTCAATTTTATCCGATGTATCTAACAAAAGATGTTGATAAAAAAAATTTATTCACTCTAGCACTTAGATTTTGTCAATTTTATCCTATGTATCCAAGAAATGGATGTTGATATAGAATTTAATCACTCCAATGCTTAGATTTTATGAAATTGCTGTAATGTCTGTCCAGAAAGCGAACTAAATCGATAAAGAATGTTAATAAAGAATTGTTTCAATTTTTTTCATAATTTCCTGAATTAAATTTCTGTATTTTGTATCCAAGAGGTGAATTCAAGAAAGAGCTTGTTACTTACTTACTTACAATTTTTCATAATGACATATCCAACAACGGATGATGATGAAGAATTTATTCATTCTAATACATAGATTTTGTCGATGTTATCCGATTTATCTGACAAATGATAACGATAAAGAATTTTAATAAAGAATTTGTTCAATTCGATACTTAAATTATGTCAGTGTTATGAAACATATCTGTCAAAAGACATTGATAAAGAATTTATTCACTCTGATACTTAGATTTTCTTAATTTTATTAAGCATATCTGACAAAGCATGTTGATAAAGAATTTATTCACTTTGATACTTATCTTTTTTTAATGTTATCTGATGTATCCGACAAAGAAGTTGATATAGAATTTATTCACTCTGATACTTAGATTTTCTCAATTTTATCCGACGTAACCGACAAAGGATGATGATAAGGAATTTATTAATTCTAATCCACAGATTTTGTGAATGTTATCTGATGTATCAGACAAAGGGAAATTGATAAAGAATTTATCCACTCTAATACATAGATTTTGACAATGTTATCCAACGTATCCAGGAAAGGATGTTTATAAAGAATGTATTCAAGCTCATACTTAGATCAAGTCAATTTTATCCAATGTATCTGACAAAGATTTTGATAGAAAAATTTATTCAATCTGATACTTAGATTTCGTCAATGTTATCTCATGTGTATGACAATAGATGTATGCAAATTCCTTTTCTTACATTTCTGATGTTATAATAGACATTTTAAATGTCTGACATGCTCGCAAACTCTAAAAACATTGAACAGATAACAATGAAATGCATAGCATATTTTTCATGAATTAATATCATGTAGAATATTAACACAAAAATATATTATGATACATTATTATCAATGATCAAATTTGGACATTTTGAATCTGTTCCATAAAATAGTTCACCATGTTCTTTCTTGATATTATAGCTATTGTCTTCTCTTAGCTCGTAATCAGTATAATAATCATTATTCAATTTTGAGTCATACACAATTTTTACTGGTGTGTCACCGACAGGTTCAATATGCGTTTCGTCTTTGGTATTATTTGGTTCATTTACTGTTTGATCAATGGTATTAACGTTTGCTGGCACTTTGTTTTTTATCGATTCATCTTTATATTCCTTATTGATATTTTCTACCAATGCCCTTTTTATTTTTCCGGCAATGTCACTGTGTATTAGAAATAATTTTTACACAGGTAACAGTTTCGGCACGTTGATAAGATATGGTTTATGATATTAGTAGAAGAGTAGGCTTTTCTTCTTTTCACCATTCGTCGAATGCTAAGACCCGAAAGCTGACGATAGAACGTATCAGTAGGTAATGTGTTACCTGCAACCGAAGCAAGGAGTTTTCCTCTATCATCAACGATTATTTTTATGTTTCCATTGTCTTTGAGCGTAATCATCTCTTGAGAACTCAATCTTGCATATCCACCAACATAAGAGTTGAATTTATTTTGGTACTCCAAAGAAATTTAATTCCTAACTGTCATGACAACGCATGCATACGTTTCAGATAGTGCTACCACTTGTTCTTATTTCATAGTTTAAATACTTCTCCTTGTCAGCATTCAATGCTACAATAACACTATCATGTGAAGACACTTTCTTAAAATGCTCCATCTTCACTTTTTTAAAGATATGACTTATGTGTTTATCGTTTCACTGCATAAAAAATACTGATTTAATGCATGCAATAAACTAGGTAGTATCGATAACCCGTCATAAAGTACCAGTGGGAAAGCCACATCGTGTCTCTTAGCAAGCATAGTGTACAATTGTTAAAGCCATAAGCATATTTCATGTCATTTTAAGATACGCAAAAAAAGTTGAATAATTTCGAAGTAAAAAAAATAAATTTAGTCCAATAAAAAAAAGTGCTACTACAAACAATATTTTTCTAATAGTAAAAGTCACAACTAACATTTCTATATCATTCTAATTTTGAATTTGGAAAATTTAAAAATGTAATTTTTTTGTATGTTTTAAGTATGTTACATGTCATTCTAAGAGATGTAAATAAAAGTTGATAAAAATACCATGTTAAAAAAATAAATAAAAAAAATTCAAAAAAAACCTAAAAACAAGTATAAAAAAATGGGGGGGGGGGCAAAAAATTCGGGGGGGGGGAGGGGGACCCCCTCGGAGTTTGGGGATAGGGGAACTTTGGGGGTTGAGGTCCCTGATGGGTAGGGTCATTGGTGCTAATGATCCTTGACGGTTCATACTCATATACACCTCACTACTTGATTTGTAAGGATTTCAATGGGTTGTTCTGAATTTCTTTATTAAAATTCATTTCTTGCCATCTACATCTCACTTAGTATCAAACTTTTAGTATACTGAAACCTTAGACCATAATTTTTGTTAGCAACAGTTTTAAACTCAGATTAACAAATTATACCGTTTTTCGCAAATAGATCAATTTTTTTGGTAAATGATTTAAAACTTTCTGACAATCAATTCTGGGCAATGCGCAGGGTGTCTTCAGCATAGAGCTTATTACTTTTTGACAATTTGTGAGTCAGAAACATGCGCGGCTTCGCTGTATCTTTAGTAAAAAACATTATTTATATGAAAAACATGATTTTCTTACCTTGTAACTGAAACCAGTATTTTTTACAGAAGGCGCAATAAACCTTTTGAATACTTAATGTGACAATCAAAAGTTTTGGCTTAGAAACATGTTTGGTAACTCATGTATCGTTCGTAGAAACATCTCTGATTAGTTCCAAAAAATGGGTGTTGCCTCAAAAACCCGTCTGGTAACTCATGTATCATCTGTAGCAATAGGTGACTGACCCCTGGTAAGGTGTGTAAGTGTGGAACTGCGCACATGTTCATGCCTCAGGCTTGTGTAATTCCATGTGTAATTTGGACCTTTCTTGGATGTATCTTCAGTAAAAAAACACTATTTATACGAAAAACATGATTTTCTTACCCTGTAACTGAAACCAGTATTTTTTACAGAAGGCGCAATAAAACTTTTGAATACGTAATGTGACGATCAAAAGTTTTGGCTTAGAAACATGCTTGGTAACTTATGTAACGTTCGTAGAAACATCTCTGATTGGCTCCAAAAAATGGGTTTTGCCTCAGAAACCCGTCTGGTTGCATTACACAATCTCGTCCCTAGTTCCAAATATAACGTGTTTGATCACTTTATAGCTCCATAATATGGAGGGATTGGTGGCATTATACAATATCCCCTGAAACTGTATACGTATCCATGCCTCGGGCGTAGGTTTGATACTGTATACATGCTTACTACTGATATGCACGCGCATTTCGTCATTCTTCCGACTTTCAGCTATTCGATTCAAAAAAAGGTTCCAAAAAGATAAGTTTTTCAAAGAAAAGTACAAAGTCAAATTAAAACCATGAAATGGCAAGAAAACACCACTTTGATGTGGCACAATCTCCTTTGTTACTTGAAGAAAGCACTAGAAATAGACATTTCCCATTAAATGAGCCCCTTCTTAACATTCTGCAAATACTGGTTCTTAAATATCAACCCGAGAAAAAGGATAAAAAAGGAGACATATTAGTGCTTTCAATACAAAAAGTAATATATTTGCTGTTCAATCTGGAGGGCTTTAACTCTTCTATAAAGGATTTTATACTATGGCAATTCCAATGGTACACTTTTATTTCGACCTACGCCATTTTCAATGGGTTTTAAGCTCTTTTTCCAAAGTTCCTGTAAATTTGTTTTCGCAGTAACATTTTACAGTCAAAATTGAAATAATAATACCCTTCTTGAAGCCTCTTTGTAGGGAAGATGATAAGAGTGATTATGGCGACTATCAAGGTATTTGCTTAGTTTCTGTAGAAAGCAAATTACTAAATATGATGGTACTTTGTCGATTAGAGGTAAAACAGTGTGGTCTTTGACCGGAGAGAGGACGCGTCGGCAAATTTTCACTCCTAGGCTGCTAATTGTGACATGCCTGAATTGTCAACCCCTTTAGTCCTCACTTTTATAGATTATGAAAAGGAGCGTGATTGGTACTGGTGCATTATGCGGGCACTGCTAAAGAAGTCAAGTTTGGTTAACGCTAATGCTAATGAAATGAAGTAAAATAGGATGAATATATAATGGCTTATAAGCAAATTTTGGCTATATATTTTCACATTAGGGGTGGGGTAAAGCATACGATATATTAAATACATAACCTAACCTAACCTAGGTACATTTCCCCCCGTAAACCCCAAAAAACGATCGTTTAAATATTGTAAATCATTGAGAAACCACGGCTTTGTAGTCATTTATCTATAACGATCTCTTGCAAATAGCCTGTTTGACGGGCTATGTGACTGGTTTCCTTGTGCAATATATAGCAGTGCCCGCATAATGCAACAGTACCGTATGATTCAGCCGATAGATGAGCTTTAGTGAAGATCATATCCTTGTTTGCTAAATCACGTAAATACATTATAATGATTAGCAATGTCTGTGTTAATGATATTGCACGGGAATAGTGTTATGTACGGGAATAAGAAAATAACGTTAGTGGTTGATTTAGTACTGAATAATGAGTTAAGAAAGGTTGTGTTTGTATCCCAATTTATATGGAACCGACTTTGTCCTAAGGAACACCGTAAAGGCTAAGGGAGAGCATGAAATCAAATGGGAAGGTATAACTCTCCTTGACTTAGATTATTCCGATGATTTGAGCATCCTAGATAAAAAACATTAGCGAAATGAATGAACTTTTAGAGGCTTTGAAAGTTGAGGGTGTAAGAATGGGTTTGAAGTTTAATATTAAGAAGACTAAGTTGCTAACAAAAGGAACAGATAAAGGTCAATAGGTGATCAAAGCTGTACTAAAATTGTGGATCTTTCTAATATTCTAGAACTGTAATGAGAGGAAGGTTGGAATGGATAGAACATTTTGCTCTACTGGTGCATTATGGGAACACTGCTAAAGAAGTCAGGTTTGTTTAATGGTAATGAAATAAAACAAATAGGATGAATATATAATAGCTTATAAACAAATTTTGGCTATATATTTGCTCATTAGGGGGGGGGGGGGTAAAGCATAGCATATATTAAATGCGTAACCTAACCTGGGTACATCCCCCCCTAAAACCTAAAAAACAACAGTTTCAGCATCGTAAACGCAATGAAAACCAGGCTTTGCATCCCATTTCTCTATAGCGGTCTCTTGCAAATTGCCCGTCTGGCAGGTTTCTTCTCTCGTTATTATATAGCAGTGTCCACATAATGCGCCTGTACCCGTTTTGCAGATGAGGGATGACAGATTGTCAAAGTTCGTCCTTTTCAGCCATCAATGTAGTGCCAAATTAAATGTCTCGAATACGTTGCAAGGAATGGTTTCAGAGCCTCTTAGGAGGGGGGTAAGAAGGGGATCTTTGAGTAGATTGGGATGGAGGAGGAATGTGTTGCAGTGATATAATATTAGTAACAGTAGTAGTACTTCTTAGTCAGCTACAAATGACAATTTCTCCGCACTATGGAATGCTTCAAAATCTGGTTTTAATCATTTGGTTTCTATGGGCCGGTTTACTCTTAATAAGTTGCATATATCACTGCAATCATCACTTTAAGCACAATAGCTATCTCAAAATTTCTACTAGATCTTTTCGGGGTTACGATAGGCTCTGTAGCAGAAAAGGGCAATAGAGAGGGGATGGTTACCTTCTAATTACATTCAAATCTTAAAAACGGCAGCGGAACTTTACAATTTCCAATTTAACGAGTCCTCCAAAGTTATTTTGTCCACTAGTTCCATACATTACTGGAGAAACAAAATAGACATTATATATACCATCATGTATATAATGTATATTATATAAACATTACATATAAAATATATAAATATATATGCATTATATATGTAAATGGACCATTACAAAGTAGACATTACATTAGCTCCATTACTGGAGAAACAAAAAAGACCCAAAATGATGTATTTTTGGCATGTGGCTCTTCACAAAGGGCGCTGAGAGAAACTTTTCCAGGGTGGGGGGTAGACGCCAAAATAGTAGTAGGAGTCGGGTGACAAGGCATATATTTCAGGATATTTTTTCGTAGGAATAAGTTTATTTTTAAATACTTGCAGGAAAAAAAAACTCAAATAAAAAGAGCAATTAAATTGCATGCAAAATGAAACAAAATACTGTAAATTTTAAAGGGCAAGGGTTCCTAGAAAAGGGATAAATTTATTTAATCAATAATATATTCAATGATTATGTATTTAATCTTAAAAGAAAGTCAAACTCAAACCGAAATACAGAAGATTTATTGCTTCCCTAGATTATGACAGACCTAGACTTGACTTTATGCAATATCCTACGCCTTAGAATAGTTTACAACAGGAGTAGAGATTCTCAAAAATCATCCTGCCTTCATAGATACCACGTTTTGATTTTATAACGGCCATGTAAAATGTATCTCTTTCATAACAGGACAATTCTCCCCCTCAAACATAAATCCATATATTCAGACATTTAAAAAAATATAGAACGGCAAAAGAAAAACAAAATTTAAACTTACTATCCAGCTGTCAAATAGACCCTCTTTCTTTTTATTGTCCTATTCAACTGTATAAAATGAACAGGTTCAAAAAAAGTTTCGGCCCAAGAGAATCTTACCAAATAGTTTGTGATAAAAAATTGGAAGTAAAAAGTGACATGGGCCAATATTCACCAAAACTAAAAATGGAATTCCTATGACAATGCTACAACGGCAATATTGGACTTGTATGCTAATTCTGAATATATAAAATTCTTTCAGTTTATTGTTACCCGCCCAAAACAAAAAATCTGAGAAAATTTGCAGGATTTTTGAAAAAAGGGGAAACACCCCCAAAAAAGCAAGCAATCTTATTGAAAGTCGCTTTATTAGGTACACTATATGAGAGAACCCTACCGTAGAGGATTCAAGCCTCAAATTTGTTTTGTTTTTTCTCAGGGGTGACTGTATCAAACCGAAGGGCATAGATAATTGGAAGGGAGCTCATTCAAACATAAATTTAAAGCTCTTTTTAACTGGCCATACAGATTGGGCCAGGGGAAAGTCTAGTTTTCTGCCACTTTAGGATGTCAAACTAAGACTTCACCCCAAAGAGGACGAATTTGCAATCAATTTAAAATTCTGAGAATCTAATTAATTCAAACGTATCAGTAAACTACAGTTTAGGCTTCCCAGTTGCCAAAGAAGTAATGTCACACAGTGACAGTACTGGATTCCACTAAGTTGATTCACTTTATTTGTAATGAAATTGCGTTTGGTGATCTGTAATTGCATATCAGCAATAATGATGGGGATGAGTCATTGTTTAGCCGGGGGTGGGGTAAATGCCTAATGGATATATTTTTAATGGCCAGACTGCTTACTCTTCATGAGCCTTCAGATAAATGTTGAAAGAAGTTGGGGGAGTAGGAATTGATTAAAATGTTCCAGATTTAATGTTCAGCCCCGCCATGATATTTCTTTGGGGCGGCAAATACTGCTAGGAACTTGGTTATCAGCAATTTTCAATGGTAATATTTTTCTTATTAACTTATTTACTTCAATGAATTTAAACAAATGCACGTAATGTATTTATCGCTAAGAGAATCCTACTGTAGAGGTTATGATGGCTTTAGTTATGTTGAAGATCAAAAGTCCCACAGAATTTCCAATCCATACAAACAATAATACTCCTTTTCATCCAACCAAAACTCTTCAGTAGTAATGATACCAAGGACTTTTTACAAAAATTACTATTCATCGCCGATTTTTTAAGCATATTCAAATTTTATCCAAAGTTGAAATTACAAATTTAAACGTAGGACGGAGCTAATCAATGTACAATTGTTGATAAACACATTTTAACAGCCTTTAACCGGGTATTTAAGGGACCGGTACCTTAGAGGACCGGTCCTTGTTTAAAGAACCGGAGCTTGGTTTCCATCAATTTTAAAAGGTAATATTTTCTTTTTCTATTTATATGAAATACTTTAATGTATTTAAACGAATGTATTTATCGATAAGAAAATCCTATTGTAGAGGTTATGATGGCTTTAGTTATGTTGAAGATAAAAAGTCCCACAGAATCTCCAATTCATACAAACAATAATACTCCTTTTCATCCATCCAAAATTCTTCAGTAGTCATATTAACAATGACTTTTTAACAAAAATACCATTCACCGCCAATTTTTTAAGTATATTCAAAATTTGTCCAAAATCAAAAATTGCCAATTTAAATGTAGGACGGTACTACTCAGCGTACAATTATTGAATAACACATTTTAACAGCCTTTAACCGGGTATTCAAAGGACCAGTACCTCAAATTATATCTTTGTTAGGCTGGGTATGATTTGGAAAACAATCAGAAATTAAATAAAAACAAAGAGCTTTCCAACTGAAAGCAAGGAACAGATTTGAAATCATTTTGAACAGATTATTCTTTATATGAAGGGGGCTGTCCCTTCCTTATCTCATTACTCTTTACTGTGAACTTTTGCTTTTGTCCAAATTTTTAAAGAGAATTTGCAATTGGAAAAAAAAAGATTTTTCAAAGCACTAAAAAACTTCTGTTTAATGAGCATGGTGTTGAGAAGGTGGCAGTCCCCCTTATATAGAGAGTAATTTCAATTTGTTTTAAGTTTTTAACTTGTTCCTTACTTTAGTTGAAAAACCTTTTCTATTTGTTTAATTACATTTCATGAAACTGCAAAGTTTTATGAATACAATACTTTTGGTAACACAGAAAAACGGCCAATATTTCAATGATCTCTAGGGGTTTTGATGGGTAATGAAGCTTAAAGACGGACACTTGTCTAAAGGCAATGAAAAAAGTACGTCAATTAATGTACTACTACTAACAACTCACCGTAGCACCAAACCACCTAAGGCCAACACAGCCACGCACGCTCCTCCTCCATCCTGATCTATTCAACGCCTCCCTTTTTACACCCTCCCACGAAGATTAAATTAAAAATATATGAAAATGAAAAAAATAAAGCGATTACAAGAAATACACAAAACAATAGCCTACTTACGAAAATTAAGATATAAACTCCCAGCATTCAGTTCTGTTGAGCAATACCGAAGCGCTGGACGGATATTTTTTGATATTTTCGGTAATTATGAACTTGGTTATCAAACACCAGAATATTTAATGCCTTTAGACTCAGTGTTTATAAAAAGTAATATATTTTAAAAGTAGTTTTTTCAAAGTAAAACATTAAAACTAAGATTAAGAAAATCATGTAAAATTTTAATTCAATATTTTTAATTTAATTTTGAATACCAATAGCCAATATATTTGACACCCTTATGCTTCATAAATGTAAAAAATTAAATCTTTTTCAAAGTGACAACTAGACCAATACAATCACTCCTGTTAAAAAAAAGTAAATGATAATAAAACACAAAAAATGTATCCATTCAGGGAAATACAGAAATTCCCAGCATTCCACTCAGGGGAAACATTTCTGATTATAGTGGCTTCAGATATCAGGTCGTGGGTACTCATGCAATGCAAGCAAAAGTTGGCGGGATATTTTTACTGAAATTGCCCCTTATTAAGTTTTTATCCTTGTGTTTTCTGTAATTATACGAACTAACTGCACTTATAATGTACTAACTGCACTAATTACTAATTAAGATTTTTTTTTTTTTTTACTCCAACAAAATTGTATAGAAAAATACTTGTTGAAAAGTAGAAACGGGTCACAAAGTCACAAATTAGAACTTATATTTGCCCTTATTAAGGGTCAAAACCTATTGGCAGGTAGCCAACAATGGGGCAACAAACATTTTTTCCAGAGTTTTCCTTATTCTGCTCTCTTTCCTTTCGTTTCCTCACAATTACTTGTTATTCCAAAATTGCCAGGGGGGCCATCCACCCCCCCTGCCGGTGCCCATGCTCTTCACTTAGAAAGCCCTTGAGTGCTGTGCTTGATGGTTGTCTATGATATTTTAATTCATTTTGTTGTGAATTTTTCTACAGTCGTTTTTGTTTTGTTGTATTTTAGCTTCATGAACACTTACAAAGACATTGTATTACTAATACATAAAATACAGATTTGTTTTTATTTGTCTATTTAAAGTTAGAATACTTCTCTAGCTTAAGGACACATCTGGTCTGAACTTTTCAATTAACCTATCATAAAACAAAATAAGTAAAATAATTTTTATAAAGCCCAAAATTTTATTTTGAATTGTTCATTGTAGATTCTTAGAACTGAAAAATTCTGCAGAAAGATCTTATTTAGATAATATACTTCATTAGCGAATTTTTCGAACTGAGCAAGTTTTTCAAAAACAAAAGAAGCTAACGAATGAAAAGATTATTTGAAATATCTTTGAAAAATGCCAGTAAAACTGAAGTAAGATTGCTAGTTATGGATTACTTTTGACACATCATATTTTGTTTTCGGTCTAGTTTGTGTCTTCGAAATTAATGGAGAAATACTAATTATTGGCTTTGCCCTTGGAGTTTATGTTTTAGTTCTCAGAAGTAAATTTCATTTTATCATACCTAGATTTGTATTTATTTGCCAAAGTTATTTCTTTCATTAAGATAGAACGCACGCTAAACATGTATATTTTACTTATCCCACCGGTTTTTATTATTTACCCGATTGAGATCCTCTATGTCCGTCAAACTAAGTTTATGATTTAGGAAACAGCACAACTTTTTTCTTGGCAAACCGTACACGTTCCAGAAATCTCTTGGTGGTAAAGTCCCTGGCATATTCATCTATTTATTTACAAGAGAGAGGTGACATAATTTTGAATTTTCTATTAGAAAGGACGACGGAATACTGATAGAACAGAAAGGAAGCAAACTTTTAATTTTTGTGTACTGACTAAAAAAAATTTGGAAATACAATTAACAAGAACTGTTCATGCGAATAATCAGAATAACAGCCAGAATTAAGAAAATAGGAACCTGGCTTGGCCTGTTTGGGAGTGAAATACGAGTCCCTACATTCTTGTTCTCAGGACATCTAGGAGAGGAGATTGTTGGACCTCAATTAGCTTGGTGACAAAATGGGGGTAAAAGGAGATAGGAAGTGGCCGCCGCCCCAACAACTAAGAGACTCAAACAAATAGTAGTAAAATAGTAGAAGAAAGCGACACTTATCAATAGAATTATCTAAACTCTAAAAAAAAAAAAAAAAAAAAAAAAATCCATCAACAGAATCTAATACCCATACCATTACTGATTCTAGGTGTGGAAATTTCTTTGATTTTAAGTTTGTTCTATAAGAGTTATAGAACGTTATAGAACTATAAGCTACATAATTTATATTAATGGGTTCAACACTCCCCTAAACGGGGGGGGGATATCTTGATTGAAATTATACAAAGAAGTTCAAAATGTTTGTGAACTTCAAATCTACAATCTATAAAAATACCAAATTTCTTGTTTTTCCCTAGGAGGATGGTCATGTCTTAAGTTTTCTATGTGTTATTTTGTTAAACTAGTGGTTGCTCCCGCCCTTATTCTCCCTTCATTACAAGGAATACTTTTGGATTAAGTCTGTAATATTTGTTATATGGGTTGACAACCCCGTCTTTTTCCGGAATTATTTTAATTTTAAACTGAAATATTACGTTTATACGTTTACCCGCATAGAAGGAAAAGTTGGCGGAGGGGCATTTCCGATAAAAAAAGGAATACTTGTTCCCCCTAAAAATCGCTATCCCTAAAAACTGTGAAAATAATGAACTGAAAATTATTTTTGGGTATTTCAATTGCTCCCTCCTCAGTCCCTCACTTTTCACGCTAAAATTTATTACCACTTTAAAAAAGTCCTTATTTTAACTAAAGCACCCTTCTGTTTCAAGAGTCATTCGTAAGGAATTGGGACAAAAATTTCAACTTTAGCGTTCTAATCGTCTTAAGTCTTAATGTTGCTCCTTACTTTCAGTCGAAAAACTTAATTTTTAATTTAACTTATGATTGTTTTCAAATAATGTCGAGGAATTAGACTCCCTTCCATATAAGATTACCCCCCCCCCCCCATGGAAAATAGCTTTTTGGAAATCTCCTCCCTCGAAAGTTCTATTGACATGGGTCACTCTTTACTTACAGTTTGTTAATATTATTCGTTTGCTCAACAGTCCTGTTTTTTATATTCCCGTTTCCCATTCTTTAGTTTAATATTCGTAAAACAATGCTTCGAGAATAATATTTATCCATGGAAAAAAATGTACCTCACAAATATTTTTTAGGAGGGTAGAGGTTGAAATATAAAAAAACAAATACAGGATCATCATTTACATGGTTTTAAAGAGGAATTCTTCGAGGGAAACCAGTTTTACAGGGATAATCTTTAGGGGAATGACCCCTCCCCGCCTCAGATAAACAAGCACTGAGATGAGCACTGAGGACAGCTTGGCGGAGATCCTTGCCGAAATATCTTCTTTGTCTTTTCATTTCTTTTTTTTTCACTGGCCGAAGAACACCCTTGTTTCTTAATTTCTAAATTATTTTTTAATTTCTTTCGTTTTTTTGTATTTTTATCGAAAGAGAATGAATAATTTATATGAATAAAACAAGATAAAATTAATTCATAATTAAGTTCTTATAAAATAATACACTATACTAATCCCCCTGAAGGAGCCCTGGCTTATAAAGCAGGGGGAAAATATACGAATTACTGACTCGAAGAAAAAAAATGCACTTACTTACAGAAAGAAAAAGCATAGAATACAAGAATTAAAACTAAAATTACAAACACATTAAATAGATTAAAGAGCAAAAAAGAAATAAGTTTAAAAGAATTTTTTTTTTAAATAAGGCTAAAAAAAACTGTTTTCTAACAAGTTAAAAGAGTGTCACCTTTGAACTGATTCGGCCATAATATTCCACACAATATGACTAGCCATTACAAGATTGAAGTCTGACATTATTTATTTATATATCATAGGCAGCGCGATAGCGCTGCCAAAGTAAAGAACGATGTGGGCACAATGTATTATTTAGTTTTCTTTTTTCTTCTTCTCCATCCCCGGGCACTTCGTATCTAAGGAGTTGTCGTAGAAACTTCAAAAAGGGCTCATTCGATTGGAAATTGGAGTGGCTAGTACCCTTTTAAATAGTCGAAAGTGATTGGAGGGCAATTAGCCCCCACCCCACGCCCATCAATCCCCCAAACACATCCAAACAACATTTTGAGATAGCCATTTTGTTCAGAGTAGTTGATTTCGAAATGGAAAATGTCTTTTTAAGGAGGACACTCCCCCACAACCCTCGGGGCAAGGGTTTTAAGTTATACCCTGAGGGCATATAAGAACGATGTTGGCATTTATGTATAATTTTTTTTTTCCTTTAGAGCAGGGCACCTCATATGGAAGGGGTCGTCGTAGGAACGTCAAAAGGGGCTCATTCGATTGGAATCAAGAGTTCTAGTGCCCTTTTTAATAGTCAAAAGTGATTGGAGGGTAACTAGTCCCCCCCCCACGCCCATCATTCCAAAAACACATCCAATCAAAATTTTGAGATAGCCGTTTTGTTCAGCGTAGTTGATTTCCAGATAGAAAATATGTTTTTGAGAAGGACACCCCTCATAACCACCAGGGAAAGGGTTTTAAGTTATGCCCTGGGGGCATATACGGTTTTTATAGAAGGCCTTGTCGTAGAAAATTCAAAAAAGGCTCATTCGATTGGAAATTCAAAGGGCTAGTGCCCTTTTTAATAGTCGAAAGTTACTGGAGGGCAACTAGCCCCCCCCCCACGCCCATCATTCCCCCAAACACATCCAATCAAAATTGTGAGATAGCCATTTTGTTCAGCGTAGTTTATTTCCAGATAGAAAATAGGTTTTTAAGGAGGACACACCCCCACAGCCCTCAGGGCAAGGTGTTTAAGTTATGCCCCGGGGGCATGTAAGGTTTTTATAGAAGGTGTTGTCGTAGAAACTTCAAAAAAGCTCATTCGATTAGAAATTCAAAGGCCTAGTGCCCTTTTTAATAGTCGAAAGTGATTGGAAGGCTTGACATTTTTAAAGTAAAGATCGATGTGAGCATAACGCATTATTTTTTGTTGTTGTTGTTATTTAGACCAGGGCACTTCGTATCGAAGGAGTTGTCGTGGGAACTTCGAAAAGGGCTCATTCGATTGAAAATAGAAAGAGCTGATGCCCTTTTTAACAGTCGAAAGGGATTGGAGGGCAACTAATCCCCCTTCCACTCTCAACCTCTCACGCCCAGCCTCCAATTTGCCCATTATGTTTAAAAACTAAATGTTGCCTTAAGATGAAATCAAAATGCACTGTGATAATGCCAATTTCCAATAAGGCATCTCAGCAGCATCCCAAGAACGACCGAGATTATTATGTTCAAACTTTCGGGGCTACTTCTACTCTTAAAATTTAACCAAATCAAAATAGCGTAAGTGTGTATCCAAGCTATCAAAGAAAGTAAACAGATTTTTTTGCGAATGGTATCAAGTTTTCCATTTCAGGTAAACTAGTGGAGGTATGAAACTAAATTAAACAATACTATTTGTGTCCAGATTTTTAAAAGGGTATATGTTGTTAAAAATTGCTGAAAATTTTTCTCCAGCATACAATTAGCAGGCCAAACTATAAAGTCTTATAGTATTATTTTTAAAATATTATTTTAAAAATGAAATTATTTAAAGTATTATTTTCTTTTTCCCTGAAAAGACTATGTAAATATAAAACAAATAGAAATTAATTAAAAAAAACTTTTTCCACAAAATGAGTTTTTCAAAGAAAAATAAAGAACTCCATTAAACAAAAAATGAGCAAAAATAAAATCAACTAATCTACCGACCGTGAAACTACCACAAACAAGCATCGATAAATAAATGAAACCCAAAACGAACAGAAATTTCAATAAATAACCGAGTCAAACTCAAAACGAGCAGAAATTAACAAAGTTGGCCTCAAAACCCCTATGCCTTCCCAAGGCCAGAAGATAATTTGCACTTTACTGGAAAAAATACAAATGAATGTGCATGGTCTGTTTAGTATACATATACTGATATTTATTAATCAAAATGTTAATATTATTTGATATATTAAAGTTATAAAAGTAAAAACATTTATATTTTTTCAGTAAAGTGCAAATTATGTTCTGGCCTTGGGAAGGCATAGGGGTTTTAATCCCTACTCATGTTAATTTCTGCTCGTTTTGAGTTTGACTCGGTTATTTATTATAATTTCTGTTTGTTTTGGGTTTCATTTATTTATTGATGCTCATTTGTGGTAGTTTCACGCTTGGTAGATTATTTGATTTTATTTTTGCTCATTTTTTGTTTAATGAAGGTTTTTACTTTTCTTCGAAAAACTTATTTTGTGGATAAATTTTTTTTTTTTTAATTAATTAATACTAAAATACGGCAAGTTTTTATAGTAGGAGTAAAAGGAATTTGTCCATGACACTGTCTGTGTCTATAAAGAAAATGATAATTATTTTCATAAGAGATAAATGACAGTGGGAAAGTTGGGGACTGGGTAAGGTCACCAAAAAGTAACCAACACAAAAAATATAAATAAGGTAGCATAAAACATAAAAAACGGTAATATAAAAAGACAAATAAGTATAAATCATAATATTTCCATTTAAACTTCGACAAAAACAAAATTCCTGGTGTCACCTGCCTTTGCCTTCTATTTGATTTCTTAATGGCACACATTAGATGCCCCCCCCCCTTTACCTCTCCACACTTTTTGTCGATAAGCACATAAAAGACATTTTTCTGTTACAAAAGAAAACACTTTCCAGCAATAAGAAGAGGGCTAACACCCAGCAGTCCCCTTATTAAGGCTTAGTTTAAATGAAGGGAGATGAGACTTTAATTTCTACTGCGTCTTTCCAGACCCCCCTTTCTATACTTTTCTGAAGGTCCATCGAGAAATAAACAAATTAGACATTGAAATGAGCCCTTTAGGGCCTCTGGCGACACCCCTGCCTACAAAATGACCAACAACTTATCCTTCGTAGTGGCTGATGCATAATTATGGCTGATGTGCAATTACAAAAAAAGTGTACAAAATTTTGTGAAATATCAAGTGATTAACTTTGGTTAAGCTATTAAAAAAATTCCACATTAAATCGTTATTTTCTATGGACCACGTGAACGCGACGTTTTAGAAACGAATATACCATTGTGCAATATTACTTGGTACTCCTGTAATAAACGTACAATTTTATATACTGCTATTTTGGTTAATGCTAATGAAATATAATAAAATATGATGAATATATAATATTTTAGAAAAAAATTTGGGCTATATATTTGCACATTAGGTAGGGGGGGGCGGGGGGTAAGGCATAGCATATATTAAAGATGTAACCTAACCTAGGTACCTTTCTTCCCTTTCCCCTAAACCCCAAAAAACAACAGTTTAAAAATCATAACGCAATGAAAACCACGCTATGCATTGCATTACTCTATAGCGGTCTTGAATTAACCCGTCAAAAAAGGGTTTTTCGTGACTGATTTCCATTACAGTATATAAAAGATTATGTTTAATACAGGAGTACCTATTACTTCCTCCAAGACTGGAAAGTCTTAACCCACACATTATCGATAATTTTACATCGATTGGCTATCTCAGAACTTTAAATTAGTAGCCATTTGGTCATCTATGAGGTAAAACTGTATTTTGGTGCTCTGAAAAGGCAGAAAACGCCATTTCCTGTGACACAATCTTTTTGAATACTCTTAAATGGCACTAGAAGGTTCAATTTCTGTTCAATGAGCACTCTCTTGATTTTCTTAACAAATTCTATATTTTGTGGATAAGAACTTTAAAACTTAAACCACTAAACCTGAAGTTAATACACCAGAATCTATGAAAGAAACCAAACATAGTGAAATCGTGGGAACAAAAATAAAAAAAAACGAGAAAACTCGACCATTATTGAAAATCTTGGAAAAGTTTAGGACAAAATTTAAACTAACCAAAATACCTCGACAAATATTGAAAATCCTTTAAATCTTTTGGACAAAAATAAAGGCAGCAAAAATCATCGACGAAAACCAGAAATCTAACTTTTCGCTCGACAAAACTTGAAAATAATGAAAAACTTTCCTTCTGAAAACTATGCAATTTAAAATTTTACGACAAAATCGAAAAAAGAGCGAAAAACCTCGATACAAAAATTAGAAAACTATATTTTTGTTTGACAAAATTTGAAATATTGTGATATATTTTCAACAAAAATAAAAAATCTTTGAAAACTGTAGGACAAAACTGAAACTGGTGAAAATCCCTCAACAAAAATGGAAACCTCTACACAATTAAAAAGAGACATATTTATTTGAAAAAATGAGAGAATATCTAATTACGCTAACAAAGGATTGGAAATATGGGTTTATACTCCACAAATTGTAAATCTGGGAAGCCTTAGGAAAATTTAAGGTGAATTTAGACTAACCTAGAGTGGCGCCACTTTGTCCAAATTATCCCAAGTTATCCCTAAAGTTTCCCAGGTTTCTAATTTGTTAAGATTAAACCCAGATTTCCAATTTTTATTACCATAATTTAATCTATTCAAAATAGACTTCCAGTACCTTTGTCATTCTTTCAATTTTGTCGAGCTTTTCCCCCCGGTTTCAGTTTTATTGTAAAGTTTCCAAACTTAACAGCTTTTACTTGTTCCTCCCAGTCGTAATAGAGGCCCTTACATCATCTATTCTGACTTCAGTATTCCAAAATGGGAGGTTGAAAATCTTCTCTTAATCTGTGACCATAATTTCCTCCTGCTAAAGTTCCCAAATTTAGTTTTCTTTATTAAATAAATAGTTTCAGTTTTGTTCTATAGTTTTCAAATCTGACATCTTTTTTTCTATGTTTATTGTTCCCAACCCTGATAGAGGCCTTTAAATCAGCAATTATAACTTCAGTGCTCCAAAATGGGAATTTCTAAATGTTTTTTTTTAATTTGTGATCATGTTTTCCTCCTTCTAAAATTTCTAAATTTTGCTTTCTTTATTAAATAAATTCTTAGATAATTTTTTTAAATTTACCCAAATTCAGCTCGTTGATAACTCTGCCTTTGGAGTCTCGGGTTGCAACTGTAAAGTTTTGAGCAGATTCAATCCTAATCGACTTCTTTCTTGGAGATGTGAGTTTACTTGTCCTTAACCCATTCAGGAATGCTGCATCTCCCTTTAAATGCATTCCACCTTGAAATATTCTTAGATCACCTATTCCATCCTGAAATAAATTGTTGATTAAGATAAATTTGACTGAGGGCTCGTATTTCAAGTTAGAGGCCATTTGATGTCACATCCATCCAAAAATAACACAGAAACAAAGTTTTTGGACGAAAATTATCTCTCCAATTGCAGTTCTATTTTAGAAGTGACCGCATTTACTTATTTATTAATCAAAAAAACCTTTTACACAAAATAAGTTTTTCAAAAACAGTAAAGAACTCCATTAAACCAAAAATGAACAAAAATAGAATCAAATAATCTAGCAAGCATAAAACTACCACAAATCAGTTTCAATAAATAAATAAAACCCAAAACAAACAGATATGAAAAGAAGTCAAACTCAAAACGAGCAGAAATTAAACTGAGTATGGTTCTAAACCCTATGTTTTCTAAAAGCCAGAATATAATTTGTACTTTACTGAAAAAAATTCAAATGAATTTAATGAAAAAAATGTGCATTGTCAGCTTAATATACATATGCTGATATTTATCCTTAAAATCTTAATTAATTTTTGTTTTCTTAAAATTACAAGGGAAAACATTTAAAAGAATTTTTTGAAGTTTATATGACAACACTTTCTATAAAAACCCTTTATGTCCTCAGGGCATAACTTACAACCCTTGCCCTGATGGCTGGGGGGATTTGTTATCCTCAAACACATAATTTCCAGACCTTTCTGATAGGCTTAACAAAATGGCTGTATCAAAATTTTGATCGGAAGTGTTTGGAGAAATGATAGGCGTGGAGGGGGACATTTGCCCTCTGATCACTTTCGTCTAATAAAAATGCACTAATCCTCTCAATTTCCAATCGAATGAGTCCTTTTTGAAGCTTCTACGACAAAACTTTCTATAAAAACATTATATTCCTGGAGGGCATAACTTACGACCCTTGTCATGAGGGCTGTGAGGGGAGGGTTTTCATCCTCAAAGACCCAATTTTCAGACCTTTTAATTACACTGAACAATGAGTCATTTTTGAAGTTTCTACGACAATGCTTTCTATAAAATATTATATGCCCCAAAGGCATAACTTACAACCCTTTCGCTAAGGGCTGTAGGGGGAGTGTCATCCTCAAAGACATAATTTCCGGACTTTTCAACTAAATTGAACAAAATGGCTGTCTCAAAATTTTTATTGGAGGTTTGTGGGGAAATGGTTTCCTCCAATCACTTTTGCCTATCAAAAAGGGCACTAGGCCTTCGAAGTTTTCGAAGTTTCTATTACAATGCTCTATAAAAATCTTATATGCCCCCAGGGCAAAACTTAAAACCCTTGCCCTGAGGGGTGGAGGTTTGATCATCCTCAAAGATATAATATTCAGAACTTTAAACTACGTTAAAAAAATAGCTATTTCAAAATTTTTATTGGATCTCTTTGGGGAAATGGTGGACGTGAGAGGGAGGTTACTTGCCCTCCAATCAGTTTCGGCTAGCCTATTAAAAAGGGCACTAGCCCTTTCAATTTCCAATTGAATGAGTCTTTTTTGAAGTTTCGACGACAACATTTTCTATAAGAACGTTATATGCCCCCAGGGCATAACTTACAACCTTAGCCCAGAAGGGTCTGGGGGGATTGTCACCCTCAAAGACCTAATTTCCGGAAATTCATCTACATTAAACGAAATGGCTATCTCAAAATTTGTGTTGGATGTGTTTGGAGAAATGGTGAGCCTCAGAGAGGGGCTAGTTGCCCTCCAATCATTTTCGACTTTTAAAAAGGGCCCTTTCAATTTCCAATTGAATGAACCCTTTTTGAAGTCTCTACGAAAACGCTTTCTATAAAAACCTTATATGCCCCCAGGGCATAAGTTACAACCCTTGCCCTGAGGGGTGTCGCGGGTTTTTCATCCTCAAAATCATAATTTCCAGAACTTTCAACTACGTTGAACAAAATGGCTATCTCAAAATTTTGATAGAATATGCTTGGGGAAATGGTGGGCGTGAGAGGAGGGTTAATTATTCTCCATTCACTTTCGACTATTAAAAAGGGCACTTGCTCTTTGAATTTCCAATCAAATGAGCCCTTTTTGAAGTTTCTACTACAACACTTTCTATAAAAGAAAACCTTATATGCCCCCAGGGTATAACTTAAAACCCTTTCCCTGAGGGCTCTGAGGGGGTTGTCTTTCTAAAAGACCTAATATACAGAAATTTTAACTACTTTGAACAAAATGAATATCTCAAAGTTTTAATTGGATGTGTTTGAGGAAATGGCAGGCATTAGAGGGGGGTTAGTTGCCCTCCAATTACTTTCAACTATTAGAAAGGGCACTAGCCCTTTTAATTTTCAATCGAATGAGCCCTTTTTGAAGTTTTACGACAACGCTTTCTATAAAAACCTCATATGCCCCCAGGGGATAACTTACACCCCAAGCCCTGTAGGCTTTGGGGGGATGTCATCCTCAAAGATATAATTTCCAGAATTTTCAAATACGTTGGAATAAACGGCTATCTGAAAATTTTGATTGCATATGTTTGGGAAAAATATGGGTGTGAGAGGGGGTTAGTTGCTCTCCAATCCCTTTCTACTATTACAAAGGGCACTAGCCCTTCCAATTTCCAATGGAATGAGCCCTTTCTGAAGTTTCTATGACAACGCTTTCTATAAAAACCTTATATGCCCTCAGGGCATAACTTACAACCCTTGTCCTGAGGGCTTTGGGGGGGGGGGTTTATCCTTAAATGCCTAATTTACAAAACTTTCAAATACGTTGAACAAAATGGCTATCTAAAAATTTTGATTGTGTGTGGTTGGGGAAAAGCTTGTCTCGACAGGGGGGTTAGTTGCCCTCTAATCACTTTTGAATACTAAAAAGGGCACTAGCCCTTTGAATTCCCAATCGAATGACCCCTTTTTCAATTTTTTACGACAAAACTTTCAATAAAAACCTTATATGCCCCCAGGGTATAGCTTTTAACCCTTGCCCTGAGGGCTCTGAAGGGGTTCTCATCCTCAAAGACCTAATTTCCAGAAATTTCAACTACATTGAACAAAATGCCTATCTCAAAATTTTGATTGGATGTATTTGGATAAATAGTGGAAGTGGAAGCGATGTTAGTTGCCTTCCAATCACTTTCGACTATTAAAAAGGGCGCTAGCCATTTCAATTTCCAATTGAATGAGCCCCTTTTGGAGTTTCTAAAACAACTCTTTCTATTAAAACCTTATATGCCCCGAGGGCATAACTTACAACCCTTGCCCTGAGGGCTGTGGGAGGGGGGGGGGGTTTCATCCTCGAAGACCTAATTTTCAGAACTTTGAACTACGTTAAACAAAATAGCTACCTCAAAATTTTGATTTGACGTGTTTGGGGAAAAGGTGGGCGTTATACGGGGGTTAGTTTCCCTCCAATCACTTTTGAAAATTAAAAAGGGCACTAGCCCATTGAATGTCCAATCAAATGAGCCTCTTTTGAAGTTTCTGAGACAACGCTTTCCACAAAAATCTTATATGCCCCCAGGGCATAACTTACAACCCTTGCCCTAGGGGCTTTAGGGGAGTGTCCTACTCAAAAACATAATTTATATTTGGGAATCAACTACGCTGAACAAAATGGATATCTCAAAATTTTGATTTGATGTGTTTGGGGAAATGGTGGGCGTGGAAGGGGTGTTGGTTGCCTTCCAATCACTTTCGACTATTAAAAAGGGCACTCGCCACTCCATTTTCCAATCGAATGAGCCCTTTTCGGAGTTTCTACGACAATTTCTTCGATGCGAAGTGCCCTGGTATAAAACCAAAAAAAAAATACATTGTGCTAACATCGTTCTTTACTTAGGCAGAGTGTTTGTGCTGCCTATGATTATGATAATCATAGCAGCAAAGCAGCAAAAAAATCACATTCTTCTTTTATTTATATGTAAACCTTTTCAAAGTGTTTTTTCGAAGATAAGTTTTTTGTTAATCTTAAAAAATGCTTTTCAAGCAAGTGTCAACCCTGGGGGATATAGAGACCCCCCTCCTATTCTAAATTTTATATGATTTTCCGTTACTATCTTATAGCCATGCAGCTCATTTTCCTCTAACATATTTTAGTATACTTAACCTGACCTATACCTTAACCTGACATATTTTAGTATACTTAACCTGACCTATACGAAATGTTGTAAATCCACAGAAATAAATTTTTGTGTGCCAGCCTGTCTTATCTTATCAGATATACTTTTTTTCTACTTTTTAGTTTGGTTGATATTCCTCATTTCATGTTGTTCAGTGAAATTGAAAATTATTTGAAAATTTTCGCGGTAACGAACTGTAAGTATAAAACGATAACTGAAACTCTAAAAAAGTTACTGAACAGTAACTGAAACTCTAAAAAAGGAGTTTTGATAACAATAAATACATTCAAAAATCAGGTTTTTATGGTGATTACGTTAAAAGATCAGGCTTTTATAAATAAAGTTAAAAGAAAAACAAAATCTCATTTAAAACTACACATTAAAAGCTGCAAGCCTGGGGTAACTTGGAAGATTTTTTCCTAAGGACAAACAGACAAATTATAAGGACAAATGATGTTGGTTCACGCCAAAAAATTCAGCATTGAAATACATTGTACAGGTTTCAAACTCCTATCTACAAAAATTATAAATTTTACATTATTTTTCGAAAAGGAATATCACTGATGCTTGTTTGTTTATTGTTGTGTTTTTATTTCTTTTTCAGGGAAGTTTTGAATTTGACGAACATGGTGAGTTAGACAAAGAAATCAAGGCGTTATCAAAGTC